>NW_028187111.1:1217798-1240148 GCF_003343005.1 Rhea americana
GCCTACGAGCTGCCCCTGGTGCGCAGTGAGAAGGTGGCGCCGCGCTGCGCCGCCGCCCTTTATAGCGGCGCGGGGGGGAACTGGCGGGTCCCGCCCCGTCGGGCCGGCGCCGAATGGGAGCGCGGGGGCCGGGCCGGGCTACGTGCGCTCGGGGGCTGCGGAGCGGCGCCCCCCCTCCTTCCCCGGTCCACTGCAGCGAGCAAAGGTCCCCACGGTTGCCGCCCCCCCTTGGGGCTGCAGTGGGGCTCAGCTGCGGTCGGGGGTGCAGAGCTCCGCGGGGATGGAGGGGGGACGTGGGGAGGAGGCTGTGTGGGGAGAGTGCCCGGTCCCGCCGTGCTCCAGCCCTTGGTGCACTGCTGCTGTGCAGCATGAGGAAGAGGAGGCCAGGGGATGCTTGGCCCTAGAGSAAAGTGGGGCTGCAGGGGTGCGTGGGTGCACCCGGCATGCGCACCCATGCTCGAGGCCCCCCGGCATCCTCCTGGGAGGGCGCATGCAGCTCCTTGCCTGTGCATGGTAGCGAGCTGGCCCTCCCTGGGGACGAAGGGAGGCTACGTGACCACAGCAGCCCCTCTGTTTGGGGAGGCTAGAAAGGAGCCTGGCGTGGGGTTGGCCTCTTGCTAGCGAGGGGCTGCTTCCCCCCCAGGCACGTGGCTGTGCACGCCCAGGCCTTGCCCAGCCACAGAGGGAAATGGCGCCCGCTGCTTTCCCTGGCAGCTCGGCAACAAGGGGGGTGGCTGCAGCCTGCAGCRCTCCCTGTGCCCGCCTCGAGCCCCCCTGCCCCCAGAGCCGGCGGGGAGGGGATGGGAAGGGCCGCGCTGTTGCCGGGGCCATGCCGAGGGCGCAGCAGATTCTGCCCCAGCCCAGCCCAGCCCCCTCTCCCTCCGCCTCGCTGCGGTGCCTGCTGCCCTTGGCCTGTTCTTGGGGAGGGGGTGCCGTTTTGCACCTGCACCGTCCCCGGCCTTGCCTGGCCCCGAGCTGCCCCCAAGCACGCTAGCGAGGCGCGCTCTGAGGCTGCCGGCCCACCCAGCCTCCCTGCAGCCGCCGGGCAAGGCCCCGATAGGCTGCGCCGCAGCAGCATGAGCACCGCGCTAATAAGGAACCGGGGAGGCTGCTACCCGCGGGACGTGACTGCGGAAATCCTGCCTACTACCCCGGTGCTGCCTGCTCGCATCCGCGCTGCCAGGGCGCGCTCATTGGCTGGGGACAGGCCAGGGCCTGGCCGGGCGAGGAGCGAGTGCTCCTCGCGTGATGGCCGTCATTGCCCTGCATGCCGGCCAGCTCCTCCACGCCGGCTGCTCCCAGGCAAAGCCAAAATCCTGCCGGCTCTGCACTGAGACCTAGAGCATGTCTGAGAGCGGCTGTTCCCTGGAGAGGGAGCTCCGAGCACAGAGAGCATGCGCCCAGCTTAGGCATCCAGGGAAAGGAGCGTGTGGAAATACGGGAGATGTGGAGCTGGGCCCGGATGGTGCAATGAGGAAGGCTGAAGCCTTCCCCCCTTGCAGCTCAGCTGGGCAGGGATTTAGGGTCTGCAGAGCGGGATCCCCAGGGATGGGAAGGACGCAGTGGGCTGGGGGAGAAAAGCAGATACCAGAGGGGGTCTGGAGACGGGTCACCCAGCTTAGACGTAATTCAACGCTCCTTATCCTGCTGCTATTCCCGGTGCTGCCAGGGAGCAGGCAGCTAAGTTTAGCCCCAGCCGAGGTTACAACCTTTTCTTAAAGGCCACGGGGCATGGCTTATGTGCTACAGCAATGAAGCTAGAAGTTGCAGGGAGACTGAGGGATCCTGTGCCTCATTCAAAGCATCCCGAATGTAACCTGGGAGGGGCCAGAAGAGGGGTCAGGGGAGCTTTTGTGGGGTGCCTTAAACTTTTGCACAAATAGGAGGCCCAGTGTTTGCTCAGCAAACAGAGATGTTGCTGAGTACTCTGTGCAGGGGGACAGAGTGCAGGTGGGATGAGCCAACACGGCAGCTCCCAACCCTTATGCCCCTGAGCCTGGCCCACAACCAGGATTTTGGGGCTCCCTCTCAGCTACTGGAGACCTGCGCTGGAAGGGAGGATGCCAGGGGGCCCTGGCCACGGTGCTTGCGGCAGCAGCTAGGAGCTGAACTCAGCTCCAGCCAGTGGGAGAGGGTGGATGTGGTGTGGGTAGACTGGCTTGGGAAAGGAGGTGGCAGCATTTCCAGCCATCTCTTAATTTCTGAATTAGGTGGAATCTGTGCACGTGGGCTTGGCAAGGGGCGCAAAAGGGCCTGGTCATAACTGCAGGATTTCGGTAAGGCTCTTGGCTGTGTCTTTGCAGCCCTTTGGGGGGGAGGAAAGACAGAAGAAGTGTCTCTGGCTCAGGGCTCCCTCAAGGTTAGCCAGGGTGATGGGAGCCACTTGGCCGTTACATAACTGCTAGGCCCTGCAGGGACGGCCATGGGGTCACTCACAGCGCTGGCAGGCGGCCGCCCAACAGCGCCAGGCCGCCGGAGTGACACAGGCAGCTCCTCCGGAGGCGCAGGGCTACAAAATGCCTCCCTAGGCCTGTGGTTAGCCAGCCCCCAGGGAAGGGCAGCGCGCACCCAAAATGGCCCCGGGGCGTGTGAAGGCCGCCCCCCCAGCGCCAGCGCCAGCGCCACCGCCCCGGGGTGGAGGGGGGACAGGACGCACCAGGCCTCGGGCTCTGCCGCCACCTCCCGGCGGCTGCCTGCCGGTGGGTGCCGGGGCAGCGGGCGGGGAGGGGGGGACGGCACGGGCCTTGCCAAGCTGCTCGCCAGGCCTGACAACAGCTGATGGGGCGTGCGGAGGTGGTGTTGCTGCCGCCGCCGGATTTGGGCAAACGCTGCCGAGCCTGGCTGAGACAAACGAACGATACAGCTCTTTTTGGTTAGCACGTCAGTTCTTAAGCACAAATGGTAGGAGAGAGAACAGGCAAGGCCTGCGTGCCCCTGCCAGCTGGGCAGCAGGACCTGCTGGCCGAGCGGGGAGGGGGGCGGTGCACGCCTGAGAGGGGTCCTGGGGCTGCAGGGCAGCCCTTGAGCTCAACCTGCTTTGCACCACTTCATAACTTCTCTGCCACAGTGGTCCTTCAGCTGGCAGCCTAGGGCAGAGGTTTTCGGGCTTCAGCGGCAGGTATGCCATGCTCACTCTGATTTTGTCCCCGGTAGGTTCTCCAGATGCCTCAGTCTCCTGCGCCTGTGAAGAAGCAGTGCCTGTGAGCCTGGCAGCGGTGTGCAGCCCACCTGCTCCTCATGTGCCACCCAGACTCTGAGGGCTGGTAGCACAGAGGTCACTACTCCTGTGTCCCATGGAAAGAGCAGCCTAGCTCTCTGACTTTCGCCCACCAGCAAGTCAGCTGGTATCACGCTGTGCCCTATCAGCCCCTGAGTTCAGCTTGCTCCTCTGTTGCCCAGGTCCCCCAGCTCCTGGTTCTCCCCTGGTTTGTGCTCTGGAGTCCCCCTTCTCTGCTGCCTGCACTGCTGTCTCTCTCACCTCAGAGTTTCTCCAAGGTTAGCACCCCAAACCACTGAAGGTCCCAATTCGGTCCATTTTCAGTCCAAAGCAGCCCTTGGGCATGGCCTTCCAGGCCCAATCTCCAGCCAGCGCCCACTTGCGATTGGCCAGAGTCTTGCGCCAGAGTGAGAGCCAGGAGGTTCTGGTCCCAGGTGGGAGGAAAGGGAGGCTGGAGGAGAGCAATGGAGGTCCAAAGCTAGAGCCTTCCTTCATGTCCTCTTCAGCTAGCATGGATTCAGTGTCCAGGGGCAGCAACTGGGAAAGGAGCATCTGGGAAGGTGGGATAAACAGAGAGGAGACAAGGGTGAGAATGGTATTGCCTGTGCTTCTGGGTCTCATTTCTTTATCCTAATGATAACCTAGTGTACCCAAAACCTGCTGTCCCGCTGCCCAAAATCTTCCCTAGGATGCAGGCAGGACTTAAATGGGGTCTGTACACAAGGTGGTGTATTTGGACATGGGAATCACCAAGGGAAGGGCTAGACCAGCTGCTCCTACAGTCTGCAACAATTTCTCTGTCCAGTGCAGGAAGTCGCTGTAGGTCTGCGTGTGTGTGTTGCTTGTCCTGCTGTTGTCGAACAGGTCCTCCTGTACTTCAAAAGTAATTTGAGTCTTCAGTCCTTGGTCTTCTTCTTGATGTTGAGCAGCTGTTTATTCTTCCATGTGCTCGGACTGTTTTCTATCACTTTTTTTCCCCCCCCAGAGGGCTAGGGGCAGGGCAGAACAGATCTACTTGAAATACCTGGTACTAAAGAGGGGCAGGAATGGCAGTGTCACAGGAGTGGGTGTGAAKAAGGAGGCTCTTCACCTGCTGGGGAGAGTGTAGCCTATCTGGGCAGGTGGGGATGTGCTGATTATATCTCTAAGTCCTTGCAGTGCTCTGGCTGCCGGGAAGCAAGGGTCAGGAGATGCACTGGGCCCAGGGGAATCAATGACCCAGCGTCTGGCATTACTGCCCAGGGAAGCAGCCCGCAGTAACTACAGTTCCCCCTCATGGTTACTGACTTAAGGCTGAAGAGCCTTTGTGCGGTTCAGCTCCATCCTTTTCAGTAGCAAGTTGACTTAAGCAGACGAAGGCATTTTCAGCAAGGAATAAAAGCCTTTGCACGGTGAGTCAGAACAGAATCAGTCTTGTTCTTTTTTTAGTTCACATCCTAACTAATTTACTGTAGCTTTTCTTCTTGGACCACATGGTAATGGCGATGTTAGTGCAAGGTGTTAGGGTTCTGGGTAGATTTGGGTAAAAGGGAGCTGGGGAGACTTGAAAACCATAAGCAGTGTTTCTGTAATGGGTGATGGTAAAAGATTTGCTAAATTGAAGAAGCCCTTAGCTGGTGTCCTGATACATACATATGCTGGGGGCCTCTTGGGCTTTAAAGAGGGGCAGCAGTGGAGCAGTACCAAGCTTAGGAGAGAATATCCCAAAGTAATAGGGTGCACCTTCCCTCTGAAATGTGTCAGAACTAGGTCACTGAACATGGTGGATAGCCACCAGTTACAATACTTGTTGCAGCTGATTGCATTTATACTGAAATCTCTCCACATACCTGCTTGTCATTTAATGCAAGGGACGTGATTGTCACTTCTGATCACTGCTGACATAGGGCTGAGTTAGCACCAATCTCTTTATGATTAAAAGCCTCTAAAGGCAACATGAGGAGCCCCACAGTCAGCCATACCAAAGAGTGCTGAAAAGCTTTTATCTGTCTCCTTACCTTGAAATGCTCATGCTCCTCCAGGGGCTGAGTCAGAAAGATACAGTCACCCTAGAGCTGAAGCTGATGGGCTGAAGGGAAGGGAGCAGCAACAACAGACAACAGCCTCTGGCTGCTGGAATTTGGGATCACCACTCATTCCAGGTTCAAACACGACCTCCCCAAATTGCTCCTGACACTCCTGAAACCTCCCTCAGCTCTGTCCCAGTCCCTCCTACCTGTAGCCTCTGTCCTGGTAATGACACAGATTGAACGCTTGCAGAGAGCAGAACTGGGAGGAGGAAAAGCGAGCAAGGCCACGACTGGAGCCCCAGCATCTTCTCCTTGTCCCAGGCCTTGTGGGAGGTGAGGCAGGATCTACCACATCTGTGTCAGATGCAGTTGCTATCTTCTCTGTGCCTTTATAGCTGGAGTTCTGGCAGGCGCCTGGCCCCCAGCTCCTATTGAACTACCCCCTGGAGCTCCTTAACCTTTCAGCCCTTTTGTCCATGGTGATATATTTCAGGGTGAGCTCAGCAAAACCCCTTCCTCTAAAGAGAAAGGACACAAAGGTATTTACTGAGTGTCTGGGAAGACAAATGTGAGTTGAGCTGCTGCTGGCCAGAATCTGGAGGTGTCTGGCAGGGTCAGGAACAGGGTGAGACCCTGAGACACATCCTGAAGAGAGATATTTAAGGCTGCGGTATATAGGTGATATTAAACATCCCCTCTTGGGCAGACTGCCGTTAACATTATTTCTCTAATCAATGTAAGCATGGACTACAGCTCACCTAGCGATAGTCACCCCACTGACTGCACAAAGCTGTCACAAATTCAGCTATGCGGCAATACAGGTTCTTGTTCTACTTTTTAACATTTATA
Source organism: Rhea americana (assembly GCF_003343005.1). Classification (NCBI taxonomy): domain Eukaryota; kingdom Metazoa; phylum Chordata; class Aves; order Rheiformes; family Rheidae; genus Rhea; species Rhea americana. The sequence goes on from NW_028187111.1 coordinate 1,223,874, forward strand.
TGTTGGTGAGCGAGTTGGCCTGGGAATGAAAAGCTCTTGCTGCAATGAGTGTGACTTCCAGCACTAACTGTGTGGAGTTTGTGGTAGTGGGTCTAGTGCTAGTGTGCAGATAATTTGCACCATGGTTATCCTGAGTCATTACTCAACATAAACCGTCTGGAGGGCCTGAGTTGAGTTTCCAGAGGAACCAGCACAGAATAAAGCTCATCAAGGCTGAACTTACATTTTCTCAAGCGCAGGCACACAATGGAAGTAGGACAGCAAGGAGCAGATTCCTACCTCCTAAATCTTCTGGCGATTAGCTCTCTCCGTTTGTTTGCCTCTCCCATTTTACAGTAGTTTCTCACCAGTTGAACAAGGCAATGAGGTCACTGTTTGGAGACCAGAATGCAGAAGTCAGCCTGGGCGGGAAGGCAGAAACTAATCARGAAAGTTTATCAGGGGAGAGAAAGAGGGGACCGTGCCCCAGTACAAGAACAGTAATGGGTGTGCTGGGTGATTTTAATACTTTAAACTTCCTTTGCATCACAGAATGTAATTTGGGCAAAAGTTGACAGGAAATAGTCTGCTGTCTGCTTTTTGCTTATTTTGTTAAGAAGAAAATTAAAAAGTAAGTCTTTTGCAGAGATAACAAATAGTCACAGCTCAGCTATTTGCCCTGTCTTGCTTTTCATCCCTCCCTCCCCTCTCCCTTCCTTCCAAGTATTCTCCGCTTGTAGATGCAAGCTTGTGGGTCCTTCTCTGACCAAAGAGCCAGACAGTTTCATGCACCATTATGCATCCTTTCTTCTCCCTGAAAAGCGAGTGCAGGGCTGCCGGCTGGAGCACTGAAGCTGGAGTGCAGGCAAGAGAGATTTTGCACRGGTAGGGTAGTGGCGGGAGCACTCCAAGCGTGCTGTTTCTGCCTGATTCCTGTGACCTCTAGCAGGTGCTAGTTCCAAAGCAATGCTCTGGTGATCCTGTCTAGCAGTCCTGTATGCCCCCTCAGGTGGAGCAGCTATCCAGTGCATGCCAGCAAATGGAGAGGCTACCTAGGCACCTCACTGATGGGTACCACTAAGGCATTTCACAGGGACAAGATGACTCTGGTGCCAGCTCTTGAAAACCATAGAGGGAAGGTGACTGCTGGATAGCCACAGGATGTGCTGTCCGCATGGGCACGCACATGGAGAGTATGTGCGACCTGCTAGCACTTGAGGTTGGAAACACTTTAATCTAAGTGACTGGTGTATGATGTACACACACAACCAGCCCCTCCCTGGGCTGGGAGAAGGTGCAAAAGTTTCAGAGGGGTAGGGAAGAGAAGAAGGAGGACGGGATGTGGGCATGTGTTTATCCCACATGAAAGATATCTCTGAGGATTTTGTTCTGTACTCCCTATTCACATTTTACGATCCTGAAGCAACTCAGTTTGCTGCAGTGTTCCTGCTCCTGACAAGTCAGCTGCAGGCAGATGAATTTCACGTTGAATTCACTATTTCCAGGAGTCATCTCTGTCCTGAGCAAAAGGTAGTAAAAACGTGACACTTTGTTTTTGATACCAAATGTGATGGTGGTTTGGTCTGGCACCCCTTGAATGTGGTAGCTCCCAATACTGCAGGAAGAATGACAGAAATGTGTTTGCAGTTGCTCTGAATTCCAGTGCACTTTCATGCAAACTGAATTGCAGGGATGGATAGGCTTTGAGCTCTCAAGGGAAGGATCCTCTCCTTGGATCCAGCAAAATCTGGGCCTGTAACCAGTGAAGGAGTTGCTATATCAAGAACATTTAAGGACTGCAGAAAATTTGCAGCAAAGCCCAATGAACTGCAGGTATACCCTTGACTCAGGTGTCACAAAGTTGCAGCTGGTCTGTATCTCAGCGTGATGAGGTAGGACCTTGCTGGGACTGCAGTACAACTGAATAGTTGCTTTGTCATGTCCTGGCAGTGCCTGTGAAGTAAAARGGCTTTGGCAGACATGCAGTCCATGATTGCCCCAGTTTTCTCAGTCTCAAATGGGTTATTGTCTGTCTTTCCGCTCTGGTGCTAGCAAGTTTCCCTTTTAAACCCTCCCCCCTCTGATGGTGGGGCACTGRTTCTATAGCTTGAAAGACCAACAGAAAAGTGGTCTCCTGCTGAGTCAGTCTTTTATAAGCAGAGTTGCTTAAAAGGACAGGAGCAGGGCAACTAGACAGTAGGAGGACTGCAAACTAGGTGAAGTACCCTGGGAACACCCTGAGGTCCATGGCAATGCTGATGGTTGCTGCAGGCYTCAGGAGTAAGGATGATATTCCTGTCATTCCCCTGGTACCATGGTTAGTAGTTGAGACTTGGAGGCTTGGAGTCTTCTAGAGAATGGTGGACTGCACTGATCTTGGCCCTTAGTAATGTCACTCCCTCAGAAGAGAGACCATTGACAGTGCAGGCTGGTCCCTTCAGTTGTCCTGGTGCAACTCATGGTCACCATAGAAAGAGGTTTGCAGGGGACCAAGGGGCAGCAACCAGCTGCTCAAGGCAGCAGTCTCTGTTTAACTGTTCCAACACATCTTATTTTTTCCCATTTTCTTCAGGACTTCCTTTGTTCATGATACAGAAGGTCCCTTATTCCTTCAGTGCCAGGGGATTTCAGTGAGGTGAAGGATACTCCACCCGAACAGCCTGCAGAAGAGGATCAACAGGAGCTCCTCCTTGCTGAACTAGTGCTTGCACTTGACCAGGCAACTGTTGTTCCTGACAAATTGCAAAGGCCAGATTGCAAGGCACTGAGCGAGCCAGCATTTCAGTCCAATCACTAACTGCCAAACCCTCACCCCATACTGGGAGGGAACAGGTGTGTGGCTCTCCGAACGGATGTCTAGCCACTGTTGTAGAAAAGCATAAAGCATGGCTTGAAGGTAGGTCAGTGCTTAGACAGTTTTATAGCCATCTTGCTATGTCCCACACCGTTCATAGTCCCTTCACCATGGTATTGTCATTGTGTTATCTCTTATATATATGAAAGATTTAATTCACAGGCTTGTAATGCCTTGAGCCTGGGTATAAATCCGTATATACTGTCCTTTTTTTCTTTCATTCCCAATTGTGAGTGACATATCCCAGCTGGAAGGGTGGGGGGAAATCATGTACAGTATGTGTGACTTCAGTATTGTATTGCTTATTAATGCAATAGCTGCTGCCTCTGTCTCTTGTAGTCTTCACTGAATCTTTACCAGGAAGGATGGGAAGGGGGACATCAGCGCTGTAGCTTTTTGATCCTTGTATTTCATGCAATTGCCTTGCATTTGTGGGGGAATTTACTGTAATCTGGCTGATTTACACAGTAGAAGCTGCAAGGGGAGGTGAATCTTGCCAGTGAGTCACAGGGTTGGGGGAGAATTCTTGGTTCACATGTCCCCTCCCAGATCTCTGTCTCCTCATGGTTCTGTCATGTGGTTTGGAGAGCCACTTTTGCCCACCTCTGCCCCTCCAGTCTGAGTATTAAATGCCTGCCTAAACATTGTTCCAGACTCATGCTGTGGGAACGTGGAATTGGAGAAATCATTGCAAAATTTCAGCTGCTGCTTCCTTCTGTTCTGTTCTTGCACTTCATGTAACACATTAAATGTTTGCCTCTGTTGCTGCCCAGAAAGTAGCTGCCTTCAGGTGGCACACAGGAAAGCTAAACTGTCATCCACTCCTGGCCATACATTCTGTTTTCAGTGCCTTGCTTTTCTTACTCTTTTTGTCCTTAAAAGCAGCAGTCCTTGCTGTAACTGTCCAAATCCGTCTTCCTTGTATTTTTTTTCTTTTTTTCATGTTCATTCTGAGACAGGGATTTTCTTCTACTGGGCCCAGGATGTCTGTAGTTTCTCAAGTGTAAGGGGAGTTTGCAAGGGCAGAGGAGGGGATTGTAGCTCTGCAGCTTTTGCCATTGAAGACTGAGCCACCTGGTGAATGGCTGTTCCAAGATTACCAGTGCTGCAGTAGTTACAAGAGACCCAGAAGTTTATTGGTTCTCTAGCTAGCAGGCAAGGCCAGTGCTAATCTTTAGGTTGTAACAAGCAAGCACAGGCTTGACTGAGGGGTAAGAGGGTGGCTTTAATGGTCCTGTTTCTACAAGCTGCTAACATGTTTATGTCCMTTCACATATTGACATAAAAACTATATCCCCAGCTCAATGCAATTTTTGACTCTCCTTTCATGTAGGACTCAAAATAAGCAATAGAGATGCAAGTTTGTCACTGGTTTTGCAGTGGAGCCAGAGAGGGGCTGAGCAGCAGATTCCCCTTGCTGCTGAACCAAGAATGACCACAATGATTGCAGGAACTGGGCAGAACCTCAGAGACAGAGAATGGGGAAGATCTGCAGGAACCTGCTGAAAGAAGAGGATGTTTCTGATTCTTGCCCAACTGGTCACTGGCTACAAAGGGAAATGACTGCATTGTCTGAGGTGTCTGCTTTTTGGGACACTGACATGTAAGAGGAGATAATTCTGTACTAATAGGCCTGGCACAAATGCTACCGTACTTGTGAGAAGGAAGGTAAAAGCACAAACAAGGTATGGCCAAGAGGTGCTTCAGTCAGATCTAGGGCTCTTCGTGGCAGCAGGGGCTTGAGCACTGGTGCAGTATTCCTGRAAGGAAACAGCTGAAGTGCTGGTCTTATTTGAAACATAAGTGGATTCACAGCAGTGTAGTGCAACAACCAATGGTATGAGTATACTTAGTAACTTTGATTGAACAAGTCAGATAATTCTGAAGCCCTTCCTAATTTGTATCGTTTCTTCCATTTACTTTGTTCTCTAATGAAGTACTCTAGTTATAGTCTAGGTCAGTCTTTATTTTTGCATCCCTCAGTCTTCTTGTAGAGATCTCAAAGAAAAAGATCCAGGTAATTTTCCCTCAAAGCCCTGCAGTGCAAGAGCCTCAGCAAGGATCAAATACATTTTTGTATTTGTCCTGTGTTACAGAAGCAGAACGGTGTGCTTACACCTGTGAACAAAATTGGAAGTAGTTGCATTAAGTGAGCATTTTGTACTCAGTTTAGTTTGGCTGTTCTTAAATAAATAAATAAATAAATAAATAAAATATCCCCAACAACTCTCCCCTAAGGAAACCTTTGTATCAGAGCATTTTCATGCACCTGCAAAGCCGTGAAAGTGGCAGCCACATCAATTACTGCCTTTCTTTGAAAAGATATCAAAAGACAGCTTTGCAATACTTTTAGCCTGGTGTAGAACTTCCATTTTGTCCTAATTTAAAGTGCTGCAAGATTATAAGGCAGTTGAGAGAAGACTGCTTCATAAAACCAGTTTTATTTTTAAAGACAGCGGCAGATGGTTCCCTCAGCACACCCGGCGGGCTGAAGATCTGGTGATGGGAGTTGTYTTTGTGGGGGTTTCTTCTTCTGTTAATTCTGCTGGGAATTCTAAGAGAGTAAAACATGTGTCAATAAYCAGCACTTGACTACCTCGAACAGAGGAATTTGCTGGTAGCCCAGACAGTGATCTAAAGTCCTGAGTGCCCTCTGCCCACTCCCAATGATCATCTGTGCATAGGAGAGCATGCAGCAAGCAACTGAGGATGTGCATTACACTGCAGCTCTCAGCCTATGGAAATCCTTAAGGGGCCAAGATCAGTCTTCCTTTCCCTCTCCCCAGTTTAATCTTTCAAGCACATGTATAATGTCTTACCATCCTCAGAACTGTTCTCCTCATCACTGGAGAAGGTGATAATAGGTTTTTTGGGTGGACGGCGCTTTTGGGTACACTTATGGTTCTTATGGTTTCGGAGTGCCCGAGGTGGAGGTGTGACAAAAGGTTCACCCACATTACTGTTGGCTGTGCTCAGAGGCTGGCGGTGTGAGCCTGCCAAGAAAAAAAAAAAAAGAAGTAAAGGCAGCAGCTGTTTTGTCTGTAAGGGTGAGGAAAAGGCCCTACCTGTCTCTACTGTACTGCAGGATTGGAAGGAAGACTGCGGTCCTGCAAAAGGAACATACCTTCCACTGGTCTCCGCTTGGCTGGCTCTGGCAGTAGAGTTTCATYGCCTTCCTGGCATGTCTCTGCTGATTCCAGTCCTCGGCTATTGCAAGCTTGCAGCTTCTGCTCCAACTCTTCAGCCAGAGCCTGATGGACGTGTAAGACAGTGGCAAAGAAAAAGGGGGTTGGGAGGAAGATATTACATCCATAACACAACCATCAGCATTTCTGATACTTTGTTGGGGGGTTAGGAACAGCCATACTTATTATGGAAAATTGCAAGTTTTTCTAATCCTTGGGTGTAAAAGCAATTGTGCTGTCCTGGCTTGGACACTTTCCCCCATCCTTACCTTGGACTCAGTTTTGCTGGCTGCTCTGCGGAATCGAAGTAGCACAGCTTGGAAACAACTGTAGACAGCTGGGTCTTGGAGCTTGTCTGCAAAGCAGTCAAAATTGTCTTGCAGCTTGTGAAGGCCCCGTTCCGTGAGGGGAAGCAGAGTAAGACAGTGAGACAGATCCCGATATTGACGCTCAGTTCTGAGAAAGACAGAACGCCTTGGATCATATGTGAAGGTACATAAAGATGAGCACATCATACTTAGAATAATAACTGAGCTTGCCTGTAAGCAAGTAAATCTCATGTTCAGCAGGGGAAAAGCACTGCAGGAAACGCTTTAGCCCCACATGCTGCAGTTCTGAGTGCCATTCCATATCACCCACTTAACAAGGGACATTGTATTCCATCAAATACAGTGATTTAGTTGTGCCTAGTTRTTTTGTCAGAAAAAAACATTCACTGCACCATTCAAGAACACAGTCACTCATTTAAAAAGTGTCACAAGTTACTGTTAGCTAAGAGGGTAAATATAACCAGCCAAGTGAGAGGTCTTCCTGAAGAGAGCCTCTCTCCTGGCCAGTAAGAGGCAAAAAGTAGGCCATTTTCATTAAGACACAAAGTGAGAAATTAACAGAATGCTCTATCAAAGTGAAGACTAGTTTCAGATTTCAGTGAAAGTTGCTATTAAAAAGGAAAAAAATCTGAACTAACCCATTTAATATAGCTTGCTGTGACAGAATGAGAAGAAAAGCTAGGCCAAAGCCCCTCTTATTAAGATGTACAAAGCAGAGGGCCAGAAGTCTGTCTCACATACACTCTTTCAGAATGCACTGTCCAAAATCAGATGGATGGAGAACAAAGCTGCAGCACCAAGGCCTTGCTTCCACACTTGATATTTGGCATGTAGCTATGTCTGGAATTCCACAAATGTCAAAGGGAAAGGCTGCAAAATTTTTTTCTGTAAGATCTCTTGTTGTAGCCTGGAATGAGAGTCTTGCTCCAGCATTACCTCTGTATGTTAAACTGATGATCTTTGTGGTACAGAACTATTAGGACACGTTAACAAAGCTGAGGCATGGCTTACACTCAGATGGTTCTTTACAAATGAAGTCTAAAGAGCTCAGTGTTCCCCAGAGGCAGTTTTGGAGAGAGGTGCCACTCTCCATTCCAGCTCAGAAAAAAAAAATCCAAATATTACATTTCTGGGGAATATACAACTCCCTGAGGTAACTGAGCAGGTCACATACCCAGCTACTGTGTACAAATGGCCAAGATAAGCAGACACAGCTTAAACCTCAAGGGCAAAGTCACAACAATGGAGAAGGAAAAACCACAGGAATGGAGGAAGGCAGAGTGTACCRAACACAGTAGAAGGTAAAATGAAGATAGTGAAAATACATGGCAGAGGCAGATAAATGTCTATTATCTTYCTTCTAAAAAAAGTATATTTCTGCATCAGTGAAGTTCATTTTCCCCTGCTCTCCCAGCTGTAACAACAATAGAAACTCAGGAAGCAAAATGATGTCTCAGAGCCAGGGATGGGTCCGGTACAATACATCCACAAGCACCATAAGCAAGGCAAGCACATCTTGCAGATAGGGCACAGGTGTAAGTGTCTTATGGCACAGGCCCTCAAATAAGGAGATGGAGTCCCAAGTACAGAGCTACTTCTGAGCAGCCCATGCACAGAACAGGGACTGGCCTTTTACCTAGGTGGTAGAGAACATGTCGCATAGGACCTCTGGGCTGGGGAAACCCCAGCTCCTCAACTGAACACATTCATTTCTTAGCTAAGATGCAAGGGAATGGCCTATGGAAAGGACCAAAACACTGGAGTCGGTCTGTCTCCTTGCATAACAGTAACACAGCTAATTTTAACAAAAGCTCTCCCCAAAGAAAGGTGGGGAGGGTAAAGGGCCAATCAGTGTAACACAAGCAGAAGCCTTAACAAGTTATACATACTTATTCAAGCATTTTTAGGAGGAAGATAAGAAGGAAAAAAAAAAAAGGAACTAATCAAAAAATATTTCAACTTTCGCCTTCTTACCACGTCAGAAATATGATAGGAGTCTGGTCATCACCACTGAGTAGAAGTAGGTTTATTCTAACAATTCTTGAGCAACAGACTGATTTATCTGTCAACAAAATTAGAATCAAAACTCACCTGGAAGTCCGGAATCGCTGACAAAGTTTCTCTACCAAGCTCTCTGTCTGCTTGTCTTTTGTGATATATGAGAACAAATGCCTGAAAATAAATACATAAATAAAATCAATCATGAGAGCCCAGAGAGGAAACTCCATTTCTGCCTATACCATGGGATGTTTGCAGCTATCCTACCCAGTGATCTGATGGGTGGTCCTCCAAATATGAGGTATACAGAGAGCTCTGCAAGCCTCAGACTTAGTTCAGGAGAAGCTGTAAGCATACACCTATTTCAAATAGCAATCACAGTCCCTACTAGGGGACAGCCACTATGGCATAACATATAATTAAAATGCATATTTGCCTAAGAGCAGCCAGCAACATCTGCTAGGAATGTAGCTAAAAGATCCAGCTAAATCAAAATACCTTGCAAGCAGAGAGAAGTACCAATGTCTGCACGAGGTGCAAGGCAGGAGGGACAGAGAAAGCTGCAGTGTCTACTTCCTATCAGCTCCTTCCAGTTTTTACGGAAACAAAACACCTCCAGACAATCTCCTTGCCTCACAGCTGTGCTGACAGGCTGGCATGCCAGAGAAGCAGACCATGTAGTATTTTTCTTTCCTCAAAAGTGTTCCTTTTTAATATTAATATTGTGCTGGGGTCCCATTGCTGTAATTTGGATCAATGAAATGATGAACTTTTTACACTGAAGTGGGAACAAAGCCTAACAGAACTTAAAAGCTAACCAGATTCCAGACTTCTCTCAGCTTCTTGAGGGAGGGAAAAAAAAATTATATATATMAATGTATGGACTTCAGAGTTAAGTTTTCTGTATTTTGCATATCATCCTCATAAAAATCGTTGGATAATTCCTCTGTGTTAAACAGGCACCTGGCCTCCCCTTTTTCTTACACCAACATTTCTGTTAGCTTAAGCTCAGTCAAATTGCCAGTGCTCTGGATATAACTGCTTTACATACATCCTCACTTGGTCTTCGTTTGTTCCATTTACAAGTACCACACTAAGCTTCTTTACTTTTTTTGGTAATGAAACCCTATCCTCAAAAACCTTCCTCTGCACTTGCTCCTGCTTAAATTAATCTTTCTTGAATCTAAGTGACCAGAACCGTGAAAGAGCTCCAGACAAGGTCTCACCAGTACTACCAACACTTTCCTATACATAAACTTGAAGTACACCGTTGGCTGTAAAAAGTGGAATGCATCTCAGCTTTTCAGCTAAACTTTTTAGCTGTAACTTTATAACATGGTTTGAACAATAATTTCTAAATACCCATTCTTTTACTTTTTCTGCCAGTTTTCATTTCAGTTTATCACTGTTACCCTCACATTCTCCATGAGTTAGTTCTTCCCTTTAACAATGATGCTCCCCAGCATTTTGTCCATCAACAGTTTTCACTACCCCTCTCTTTTTTAATGCCTCCTTATTCTCCAGTCTAGTAAGTATCCCTGGAGCATAAGCCACTACTTCCTCCCTAGCCTGTGCTTTTGTCCACCACAGTTTGTAAGTTAAACSCTATCCTTTCCATGCTACAACCATTTCGTATCATGCTATATGGAGAAATAGTTCCGTTTCAACTATTATGCCCTACTGTCCTGTCTAAAGTGTATGACTTGGTGTGCTAACRGATGATCAGGTCTACCACACAATTCTGTAAAATTCATTAGCTTCAGACTAATTTGATACCTGCCTTCTTTAAGGTAATATTGCCTTTTCTCTTATTTGCCATGTACCTCYAAGTTCTCTCCCTGTATGTTGCTGGAGATCAGTTAAGTCAGTCTATAGCTGCCTTGACCACATCGATTCCTCTTTCAATGTAATGTAACATTTATTATTCTTTGTGGTGATGTCTGTGGTAATACCTCCAGTTTGAGATTATTAAAAACATACAGCTGTGTATCCTTATTCTTTTCATTTACATCTTCTTCACAATGTTTGACTGTGAAGATTTGCTTCTACTTCAGATACTGACTCCCCCTTATATATGTACTATCAGTAGCCATACATTGCTTACCTTGCTATTTCACATTATGCTCCTTACTGAAGGCTGAAGCAAAACATTCGTACACTCTTGCAGCCATAAATTATTTTCAGTCTCAATTTCACTAATTTCTCACTAATAGACYTTCTGAGTGCCCTGCAATTCCTGCCTTTCCAAAATTCCATCTCTCTTCCTAAATGCACTGGAGTCTCATGGATGGAAAACAGAAAATCGCTGGAGGTTTTACTGTACTCTGCAGCAACACAAATGTTTGTATTTTACCAGCRCTTCCCTCTGCAATCCACAGGGATTCAGACAACTCTGGGAAAAAAAAAAACCCACGTGGCTAAGAATCAGAAATGAGTGGAGAATGTCTGTAATTCACCCACTGAAGAGGTTCTGTATAAGCTAGGTTAAGTCTTAAGAAAAATTGAGACCTCAGTAAGCACTCTTTGTACTGCCTATAAGCAGCAGATGCCCTGAGACTGCATATTGTAATAGGTCTCTACAATATAGAGCAAAGCTTTAAAAAAACCCAAAATCTATTACCTCAACTACAGCTTTTTAATATTGCTACAAAAATTTGATAGGTCATCAAAATGACAAAGAGGGCAGAGGTCTTTAAAGACTGTTGTATTCTCCATATGTTGCACATCTCTTTCACACATCAAAACCAACAGGATTTTCCTTTTTCTAGAARGAAAATCCTTTCGAAAGAGTCAATAGAAAAATCTCTTTGTGGAGTCTCTCCTCACCCTCAACTACGTGACTTCAGAAATGATCCACCTTGACATGACTCCCATTTTAGGTGCAGACTGTGAAAAAGATCAAGGAGAACAACGGAAAAGCATTTTGTATGTRTCACTGAAGTTTCTGTTCCCCTGATCTGGCATCCCCTTTGCATAAACAGAGTCCTRGACAAAACAGGTTTCCCCTAAAATACCTCATAATAGTACGGAAGGATTCCTCGTCCACACCGCAGTCAGGATCTGAGAGACGACTGATGATGTCCGGAAGCAGGTTATAGATGGCATTACCCTGTGAGGGACACAAGGTTCCATATGAGATRCAGAATTAGGAAGGATGGCTCAAGCCAAGCCAGAGAAGCTGCCCGCCTAAAATTGCTTCTCCCCACCCCAAAGCTACTGACTGAAATCATCAGCTTCTTGAAACCAGTCATACACAGCCAGCCAAACCTATCTGAGGCTGCTAGGCTCCTAAGTGGTAACATTTGCTACTATTCTTGMCTGCTTGAACTGTAACTGCCTCAGATTTAGGTTTCTGTGTCACAGAGCCAAGAGCAGCTTTGCAACTTCTCAGAGACAATACATTATCTGAGCCCTTAAGTTGGGGAACGCAGCTGTAAGGCCTAAAGGTAAAGCGCAGAAAACTGTTCYAGAGCCTGAACTAGATGCAGACACAAAAGCAAAGGGATGAAGTGCAGATTTGGAGCCTGCCTTCTGATATGAATGGATGAGGTCACTTTCAGCAACATCAGAGTTAAAACAAAACTAGTTTTGCAAGATTCCCTTTATTTGCCCCCATTTACGCAATACAGAGGAGAGAGACGACTGCTCCAGCCACTGATACACCTTCCCCAGCACTCCTAACAACCAGCCTCCCTCAATCCCTCTCTGCTCTTGTTCATCAAGATCCTCAAATGTCCACTTGCCTTGTTGGAGAGTTCACTGAAAAAGTTCTGAGCCAGTCCCACGATTGCCTCCTCTGGATCTATGAGCAGAGCTGCCATTTCACTCACTTGCCCTTTCACCTTTACCATGTCTTTGAGGATGAGGTGAGTCATCACCAGTCCAGCTGTCTGCCTCACATTTTGGCAGGGGTCCCGCAACCTGATGGAAACAGTTGCCACAGTCAGCAACTGAGCATCCCTGAACTACTGATATCCCACAACAACTTGCTCCACAGCCCAGGTTCATTGTATCCCTGCTCTAACATCTTCAAATTCGGGCTTCTGGAACACCCTGACCTTCCAGAAGCCCAGTGTCACCCATCCATCACCTCACCCACTGCTCCCAGCAACAAGCACAGCATCACCTGGCATAGAGATGTGATGTCCAAGGTTCCACCAGATTGGGGAAGCGGATGGCCAGATCTCCTGCTGCAATCATGAGGTTGGATCTCACACCAGGTAGAGTGGACTTCTCCATCATGGTGAACAGCAAGCGCAAATGGGAGTCACAAAACTCAGAGCTGATGGGATAGGGTGGAAAAAAGAGAAGATACAAAAATCCTTTCTCAGAAGCTATATTGAAACAAAAGCTAAGAGTGCTCTTTTTTATTTATTCCCTCCACAGCAAAGGATTTGTAACATTTGCTTGTGCTTCAGTTACCAGGAAGAGCTAGAAGAAAATACCATTATGGCTGGACATTACCTGAYCATGCAGACTTTGCCAAGAGTCAGGGCTGCAGCAGCTGAGAGTGCTGGATCACTGTAGAGCCCGGGGTTGTTRCAGATCTTGAGCACCAGTGGAACAAAAGCAGAGAACAGGTGTTTGCCTAGACAGTGAGAAGGAAGAGAACAGATCTGAGCATAGTTCAGACATCCCTTTTTAAGGAGAATTATTTTGTCTATCCCAGAACTCCTGGAGACTAGACAAACTGGATAACTTACTTTTGCCATTGAAAAAAAAATCTTCTCCAGAGGCAGAACAGTAAAATGGACAGCCTACACCAAAGTTAACACTGAAGAAAAACTACAGTTCCCTTCTGAAGGAAATTGTCTTCCTTATTYTGGACCTGTTACCCACTACATCTGGTACAGGTTGCCTAGAGAGGTTGTGGAGTCTCCTTCTCTGGAGAGATTCAAAACCTGCCCTGGATGCAATCCTGTCTAACATGCTCTAGGTGACCCTGCTTGCACAGGGGGTTGGACTAGATGATCTCCAGAGGTCCCTTCCAACCTCAGCCATTCTGTGATTCTGTGATATCTGCTCTTTCACATACGGCAGGCAGAGGCAGTGTTCTTTACTGGCAACTACACTTACCATCTAGAAGCTCGGTCTCACAAATGCTGCGGATGAGCTCAGCCTCAGTATCATCAGCTGAGGCTCCCACAAGGCCCAGTTCCTCCTCCATAGTGGTCTCATTTCCTGTGCTCTGTGCAGAAAGGAAGACTGTGAAGGAGGGAGTTATGTTGCCTGTCTTCTTTTTCCTTTTTCTTTTTTTAAATAAACAAACAAACAAAWRATAGTGTATTCTTCTCTCAAGAGAGAGGTGCTTGTGTATTACCAGAAGCATGACTAGAGTCTGGAAAAACAGGCTGATGGAGAGTCTTAAAATCCACTTTYCCCTCAGATTTAAATGAAGCTATGATGAGTGATCCAGGATTTGCCAGTCCATGTGCCACAGACACAGGACACAAGAAGTCTAAGCTACTGAAGCTACTAAGCAGAGACAGAATCAGACACATCTACCACCAGGGCCAAAGTCCAACACAACTCAAGGGACTTGCAAAACCTAGAAGCAAGAAGATTAAAGCAGCCTTCAAACTGCTRATTTTGTGAGCAAGAATATGGTAAACCTTGTAGCAGGAAAAACAAACAAAACCCACAACACAAGGGAAGTAAAGAAACAAGGTCTTTGCATAAWGGACCAAATTTGCATCCAGTTGCTGCTTCTGGAAAAGCCTCTTAGTAATCTCCTCCAGTATGAGAAATGATAGTGACTGATAAGCAAGATGAATGATGAATTAAAGCATAGTGTCTCTGGACAGAGTAGTGTAGGCATCTGACAAAGACTGGATACCTAGGGATACAAGATATTTTCCTTTTCTCTATAAGCCTCAATGCACTCTGGAAACCATCCTGAGGCAGCTCTAACCAAACAATCAGAGTTTTTCTATTATGCAGATCTCGTTACAAAGGCTACTTCCATYATTATGTCTGAGAGAGGTTAGAACCCTCAAGCACTATGGATCAAGGTTCCAGAAGCCCTTCTGCACAACTTGGGGCACAAACAGAGGTTTTTCATCACTAGCAACTATTACAGAAGATTGCAATGTTAAGGAAGGAGGTAGTGGGGAGAAAGAACGTGGTTACTGGGAGCAGGAAGATAAACCTGTCCAGGACAYGACATTTCATTCCCAGCCCTCTCTCTGTTCAAAGCCCAAGGGCAGCCAGACAGTTTTACTGAACAGGGTCAGTCAAAAAGATCTCAGCTCCCTGTCAATCCTGTATTACTGTACAGCTCTATACACAAAGCATGTGTTACCCAAGATCTCACACATCTTCAGGACTCTGTTCCCCAGAAGTTTGCTGGGGAGTGGTTGGGACCTGAGAAGCACTGCCCAGAAGAAAAAGCTCAGTTCTCACCCGAGGTCTCCGTTTCTTTGCGCTGCCTTCAGAATGCTGCTTGGCCTTCTGCTCCTCCCTGAGGATGCGACGTCTACGTAGCTCTGTGCTCACAGATACTTCCAAATACACTACCTGCTGTAGTGCCACCTGCCCCACAAGGGACACCAGGTGCATCAGCAGGAAGGTAGGGAGACTGCTAGCACTATCAGAGACTCYGCTGGGAGAAGCCCCTGGCTCTGGCAGAGAAAAAGTACTACAGTTCAGTGTAGATCTAGATTCCTCCCCCATCAGTTACCACCAAACCTCACTGACCCTACATCCCATCCCCATGCTCTACAGACCTCTTTCCTTTTGCTGCATTCTCATCCTCCTGCACCAATAGCTTCATGAGCTCCTCAACTCTGTGCCCTCCCACCATTACTCCAGGCCACTTGATCACAGAACAGGAAACCATTGGTACAGACTTCAGCAGCTTTTTCCTCACCTGCTTTCTGCGCATCAGTATCCTGCAGCTTCTCCAGAGCCTGGTGACTGCATGCCTGCAGGATGTGAGCACAAATCTCCTCTGGTCCTTCTGCTAGCTGGTAGATAAGTGTTACTGCTGTCTCCATGAAAGGAATCCAGTGACCATTTGGCTGGGAAAAGCCTAGTGAGGGGTAGAGGGAGCCAGGTGTCACACATACAAGCAACACCATAGTCTGTCTCACATCCCCACCTCCAATCCTACTGCTGACTTGAGCTCACCTTTACTCACAGCCTCACTTAGGCTGCCAAAGAGCATGTGTGTCTGTGGCAGCCGAAAAGGTGCACTGCTCTTCCCCAGTGCTGGCTGCAGAGAGA
The DNA here is from genome assembly GCF_003343005.1 of Rhea americana. Taxonomy (NCBI): domain Eukaryota; kingdom Metazoa; phylum Chordata; class Aves; order Rheiformes; family Rheidae; genus Rhea; species Rhea americana. Next base: position 1,239,443 of record NW_028187111.1, read on the forward strand.
AGAGATGAGTTACCCTTGCCACACAACAGTCACTTCCCCACCCCCTTGCCTTCCCCAGAATTTAATCTTCTTACATGCACACTGCTAACCAAAACCATGTTAGGCTCATGGGAGAGACATTCAGTACTGCCCAGCAACAAAATATGCAGCAGGCACATTATTGTCACTTTTCAGGACATGGTGGCAGTATCAGGCAAATTTAAAGCTTGGCCAAAGAATGTTCCCAAGCCAACCCAAGCAGTTCTATGACTTTCCCTTAAATCAAAATGGCTCCTTTGGAATTGTATGTTATTTTGTTCCCTTGTTCTCCACAAGGGCCAAGAAAAGAGGAAAACCCTTACAGTATCTTCAGAGTTATCCAAAGTTTTCTGTAAATCAACAGGATGCCCTTGCCTAGGGTTACTCCAGAACCACAAGATCTTGTTTAAAATACCACCTCACATTTGGGCTGATACAAATGCTCTGTATCATTTCCACTGTGTTTTAGGTTGAGAAAAAGAAAACCCAGAGAATTACTAAGCTGAGTATGACAATGCCTGAGATATCGCAGCACATCTGTAGCAGCCTGATCAAGGTACACTTGACTGAAACAAGCTACTGCTTGAGGAATTAACAGCTTTCAGGAGCTCAAGACAAAACGTCTCAATTCACTACAATCCCACACTCCCTACTGAAGTTTTGGACTTTTTTTTTTTTTTTTTTTTTT
>NW_028187111.1:1240163-1275677 GCF_003343005.1 Rhea americana
GACACGAACTGCCACATTCATTCAAGTATCTATACTTCAGTTCCTTCTCATGTAGCAACTTAACTGTAGAGTTTGCAACAGTTTTGGAATAATGCTTCCTTCCTTCAACAACAGGAATAAATGTCGCAAAGATGGTTATAATGCAGTTTTAGAGCTCTTAAGAATGCTATAATATACATTAATTCAGGAAGGTCCTACAGTAATGTCCCCAGTGGATGGGACAAAAACAGAGTATCTGTTCTGTGTGAAGAAGGACTGCTTTATATGCAAATATTCTTAGCACATGTTTTGTGAAAGCTTTCCAGACAGTGCTGCTGAAGGACTTTAGCCCACTTCATTTCAAAATATTTATTTTTTATGTTATGTTTATCACATCTCTCTCTTCTCAGTATAAACCACTCTTCTTTTTTCTTCATTTCTGAAAAATGATTGTTCCAACCCCAAGGACAGGCCAAGAGTCTTACCTTAGGGTTACTGGCAAGTTTGGAGATGGCATTGCACACTTCTTGAGACAGACGATAGTCTTCACATACCTTCTCAGACAAACCTACGGTCACCAAGACATCCAGGTTGCTACCTATGATCTCTGGCTTCCCTCTGTGAAATGGAGGGGATGGGGGATAGTATGCAAGTTGCTGCTGAAAGTTTACAGTAAGTATGTAAAACCAAGAGATACTCCTTGGAGAATGCAGTAGTTTGAGTTTGGGGGGGGCAGCGAAAATCCACCAAATGACTTGAAATATAGCTATAGCAAGCAGTGTTCCACAGAAGCCAGTATAATCTGTATTCTCCTAAAAGGACAAGGTCTCTGAAATAGGAAAAACTGGGCATAATGACTCTTTATACAGAAAGAAGATTCTTGACTCCTCTTTCCTATCAGGAAGGAGTAAAACTTAAAAGGATAAGGAAAAACAAATCTTGGAAAGTATAAAAGAGCCCAGTTCAGGACTGCTGAAATCTAACACTTCATCCCCCAGCATGTCTGTATGGGAGGAGGGAAGGGGGAGAAACAACCCCTCAATATACAGTTAATTAAGAAGGTAAGAAGTGAAAGTAATCAATTTAAACAGAGAATCTGAACAATCTGTAACAGACATCTAGAGGACAAAAGCAAAAATCACTCCACAGATTCATGAAGAAGGCAATGCTGTTCCTCTACACACACACAAACACACACACACACACACACACACACACTACTTGACACAGGAATTCATGCAATACTCCTAAAATCTACAGTTTTGTTTAAATCCCATGATTCTAGGGAGGCAAATTAATTTTGAGATTATGCCTATAATTCTGCTGAAAGTACCTGGGATGTGACAGTAGAAACACCTTGAAAGGAATGTCTAATATTCAAGTTATGGAGCTGGCTGCGACATCTGGAAATGGCTCCCCCTCTAGGGCCAAGAACTTTAAGATCATTATTATGCAGGCCTGTTTTTGACTGATGGACTGGAGCAGGAAGAGCAAGAAGGAGCTAGTAGGTAAGCTCAAGGGCTACTTGCTAGGAAACTTAGAAAACAAAAACCTCACAGTGCAATCACATTCTTTTTGCCCATAGAAAGAAGGGAAACAAATTCAATTCCCTCAGTGCCAAAGGCTCTAGACATCCCTTTTCAGCAGCTTCTCATTGTTCCTATTCAAACACAGACAAAGCTGCAGAACTGTGACACAGTAAACCCTGCGAAAGGATGGACATTTAGAGCACAAAGTAAGTAACATCATCGTACTTATTCAGACACCCATGCTGGTGGGACCCACCGCACCAATATTAACTCTCATTATCCCATTATCTGATTACTGTTTTTAAGGCTGCAAAGCCAAGCATCAGCTGATGCAGCACYCACAGTTCTTACGATAAAAATCAAGTCCCTGTACCTCTTTCCAAAGGGTTACACTGCCTGCACTCACCGTGCCATCATCCCCAGCAGCATCACAGCAGCACGTCGTTCCAGCAATGAGCACTGAGACTTTTCTGTGAACTGCTCCCAGAGCAGCTGGATCACAGCAGGTTTTATTTCATCTTTCTGCACAAACTCTGATATCTGTGAAATAATTGAAATAGAACAAGTAGGGAGAGGCAGGGGAGGATGAACTTCATAATCCAAACCCATACAGACATTTAACTACAGTGAGTACCATTTTGAATAAAATAAAGATCTAAAATCACAAATACAAACTAAACCCAGGTAAGGAAAGTACTCACTATTTCTTCTAAGCATTGTATTGTTCCTAGTGAGGCATCCACCATGATGAGAGAGAGAGACCGCACCAGGCTCTGGGCCCTTGCCCTTTGGGGAGGTGTGTTGGGGAGGGAATAGCAGAGAGAAATAGAGAGAGAGCAGAAAGAGGGGTGGGGAGAGGGAGAAGAAAAAGCAAGTGTCATGATTACTTTTCTATTCAGAGTGCTGAGGCCTTATCTTTGAAAACAGAGCTGATTCTTGAGAATAAGAAAAATTGCCCCCACCATGAATGGGAGGTCTCCAGGCCACCCAGCTCAAATTCAAATGAACACAAATGGGCTCAGAAGTCCACTGCCCTGTGTCCTGCCACTGTGCTTGCTGCTCCTTGCTGTACTCCACACAAAGGCCCAACAGGAGGCACTCACTAGCCACTTCCGGTTTCCTCTCAACCACAAGTCAAAATACTCTTCCTTAGGGCATAACGAAAGGCCATCTAATTATGAATGAATAAGGCCAGAGTTCAAACTGCAGGAGAGCTGTCTCCAGTCAATATTATCAAGAGGAATCAAGAAGCAGAGGGTGCTTCTTATGGCCCAAGTGATGCGTAAGGACATGGTGTAATGCATCTCACCATGAATCACACTTAAGCCAATGAATGTGCATCCAACAGGATTTGCACATGGCAAGTGCTGTCAAGGGGCAAAAGCACGTCCCTGAGACACGTATCCTCTCTAGTATGGAAGAAATAAGCAGGCAAGTGGCAACCAGCTCCTACCCCAAACCTACAATAAGGATCAGCAACAAATAGAGACCACAATAATATCCTCCTATCCACCATACATAAAGATTTGTAAYAGAACGACCAAAATTGATCTGAATGAATTATGAATAGAAACATATATGTGAAAACACTCCCTGCCCCTCCACCCCCCCCAACCTCCTACATCCCATCCCCCCCCCCCCCAAAAAAAAAAGCTGCATAGAGTGGGGAATAGTAAATACTGAAAGCCAAGGACATGAACACCACCAAGAAAACTGGTAAACATAGAGGAATGCATTGTTTACATCAGAAGCAGAATGCTGGAACTCAGATAAAACCACAGCATATAAGACAGGGCATAAAGTCAGCAGCAAGCCTGAGCTCTGGTAACAGAAGATGACCAAGTTCACAGCACACTTATACCATTCTTATTCTGCTTATCCCAGTGGGAAGAGAGCCTATAGCCATAAGATACTCAGAGTGAGAAAACAGGGAATGGTCAACAACCTTTCCCAAGAAGGATGAAGCATGTAAAATTCTGAGATAAGGGGTCACCCCCCAACAACAGCTGATTGCCTRTGTTTAAAACACATATCCAAAAATCAGCTCATTACTGCCAGTCAAGAATCCAGATGACATGACAAACATTCAGCAGCCCTTGTCCTCTGTAGCACACAGTGATCCTACCCAGGTCATTTGGACACACACATCTTGGTACTTGATACAGTGTTTTGTGTGAAAGCAAGTGCAATTTAAGGGAAAATTAAACATGAGCGATTGAAATCAATTTCATTTAAAATAATTATCAGCTTTCCCTTCCATAAGGTCTCACATTGAGTTCTGCTGCATTAAATTTCTTACACCTGAACCCTACAACAAAGCAAGAGCAGAAGCTCAGCAGTATGTTCCACAGAAATATTAGGATATCCAGATGCATAAGAACGTCTGAAACTGTACAAATGTTGAAAACAGCTCAAAGAGAAAGCCTCTTCACTAGCTGGTACAGATCACTCATTTCAGCTCAGTGAAGTGTAGCAACTTTTAATTTTACTACCTGTCCATATCCCATTCCAAAGGCTCCCCAAAAGGAGGAAAAACAAAAAACAAAGTAAGGAAAAAAAAGTCTCATTAAGAGCCCATACCTCTCTGAATCCCCACTTGGGCTGAGATAGAGACGCCTGTAAGCATTCAGCACTGCTTCCTTAATACCAGGCTCTTTTGACCATATGAGGGGGAGCATCCTGCGGACTCCAAGCACTGCCTGGGGCACACTGAACTGTGAGACTGTCACAAAGAACTCAATAGCTTCTTGCACCACTGCAGAGGGAAGAAAAGTTACATTAATGCAGTTCCTTCCTACCTTCATTAAACGTGCCACTAAAACAAATTCATAGGTATACTGCTCTCACAGCTAGCCCTAAAAGCATCTAAGATCACTCTTAATGTCTGTAGAAGCCCTCAGAATTGGGGCACTAGTACAGAGATCTAGATGTCCTGGTGGAAACAGGCACTGGTTAACAATGTTAGAGCTAGATGTAACATGATGTATCTAGGAGAAAAGCACAGAGGCCACAATCAAGAAAGCACAAAATTTTATTCTGGGAAACAGCAGCTTCAGGAAAAAAGGTCTCATGGTCACAGCAGATAAAAGCAGCTGAACATAAGTCCCAGTTCAATGCTGTGACAAGAACTAAGTTGTCTAATGTATAAATGAATAAGAAATACTGCATTTGATTCCAGCTTGACTACTCATGGAATATATTGTCCATAAGACAAGAAAATAAACAAAACAAGAAATCCCCAGTAAGTGGGAGATGATTCACAGAAGAGCCATAGCAATGGTTAGAGGGCTTATACAACAGTCTGTAAACCTCCAGTAAGCTTATACCTGTATGGACAAGATACCTGAATAAAGAGGCTGTATGCCTATGGGACATGTAAATATTTGTATCTAGACAAACTGGTATGCTTCTCCTGCCCTCAATCAGGACAGAAGGCACACGTTTTTACACGAAAAATAAAATTAATTCTTTAAATCTTTTTAATTAAAAAAGTTAACCCTCTACCCCACAGCAGCATACCATCTCCAGAGCAGAACAAGCTGGCTAGCTGGGTTTAGCCCAAGTTGCAAACTTTTGACAATATTACACGTGGTGCAGAGAGAATGGGAGTTTTTGCTAAAATCTCAGTAAATTCGGGCATTCAACTTGCCTTTCCTGCACTACAGGATAAGGCAATAGGGAAATGGAAAGTAAAAATTGCCCAATCATAAAAAAGCCAACAACAAAACCCCCACAGGTTAGAGTACCAGATGAGGGACRCCCTCCCAGCTTTGAACTTCAAAATGATTTGTAAAACAGTGAACTCAAAAGAGTTCATACTTGTGTCTGCTAACAGCCAACATCCTAACCTTGCTGGAGAAGCCAACRTGCTTATTATGGGTAATATGTGAGTTCTTAATACAGGGGAAGTGACCACCAATGAAATCCCAGATGTGTTTGCATGAAGGTTTGGATAGCAGTAGGGTGCTGTGGTGCCCAGACCAACCCACACTTCCAAACTATGTGAGTGGTTGGCAAGCTGATGGGGCAGGGAAGATGGGARAGCAGGGAGTTTTTATGCTCTCCACTTCATCCACCCCTAATGCTGATTCATGTCAAGCACCAAACAAACCAACTAACCAACCAAGAAAAATAAAACTAAAAACCAACACTCTAAACACTTGGCCTCAATCACGCACAGCCACCAGATCATAGTCCCAGTGTAGCCCTCTCATGCCTCTGCAAGACATCCTTTAGATGGTGCTGCTGTTCCAATGCTCTGTAAGTGACTGCGACATCTGCTTAAAGCGGTAGCATTCCCTCCAACCTCTTCTCCTTCCCCTGGAGGCCCATTACACCCACATCTCCTTGACAGCCCAGGGGAGAGACCTGGAAACTCTAAATGGGAGAAAGGGCCTAATAGCCACTTCACATACCTGAGACAGAATTTTCATACATCATCTTGCTGATCAGACTCAGGGCTTCTGTGATTTTCATTGAGAAGTTGTAAGCATCTTGCAGATACTGCACCAACATTTCCTGTTTGACCAGATCTGTTTGAGGCTGCTCTTCTAGCATAACATCTTTGATCACAGGACTACTGCTGCCATGTGAGGCATCCTCAGTGTTCTCACCTGGGCATAAACCTGCACAGCAAGAACACTTGTATGTGAACAGGTTTGGGGGTATAAGAAAAACGGGTACAGCACAAGGCATTTTAACCTTCTCTATCTACCCCACACCATGATCTTCCAAGAGCCAGGAGACTCCCACTGAAATGCAAATTCTGACATCAGAGTTAGCTACGAAGAGAGAATCTCAGCATACTGTATAGCAAATTCCAGTAACAAAATGTTATGCACTACAATACACATGCTAAGATAGGGTTGGAGAAAGTCATGATTCAAAATACCCAAACTCCATTAAAATGCTAAAGAGGTTAGTCTGAACTTGACAGCAGCCCCAGAAAGTGATAAGCACCTAAAAGGAAATCAGAGCAGAGTAGAGAGAAGGGGAAAACTACTTTTCTCTAACAAAATTTGTGCAAGTATGAAGAAATGACAAAGCTAAGATTAAATTATTCTGGCAACACAGTTTTGATAGCAACAAGCTCAAGGGGAACAGCTTGGAACCCCTATCCTGAAACAAACACAGACGATAAAGCATGCGAAGTCTTAAAAATATGTCCAGAAGCTTGAACCCCATAGAAGGAGGTTACTTGAATCAGGTACTTGTCAAGGCCACAAGCGGTAAGCATTATGTGCTACCACCTGTTCAGAATGTAGTGTAGAACTAGGGACAAATCCAGACAGGACAGAAAGATATGAGTGGATAACCCCAGCTTCAATCACCTCAGCAGATATTACGTGAGTTAAAGCATTAGAAATTTGCTTCTGGTAGGAACATGGGACTGTTCCCACAGGAAATGAAATGGTCGGACTAAGCGTGATCCATCCAAAAGGTCAGGTCACTATAAGAGCAAATGGTGTATAGYCATGGTATATGCCATGGATGGTATAGCCCTGTTAAATTATCAAGCCCATGCAGACTAAGCCCCAGGGGACAGAAGCTTACAATAGGCAACACAGCATTCTGGAGTATTTTTGGTCTCGCTTCAGTGTCAGCTTGAACTTAGACAAGAGATGGACTGTTCCAAAGCAATTACCTGTGTAGAGTCTCTTCAAAACATCCAGGATTGTGGCCTCCTTGTTTCCCTCTTTGGGGCCATTGAAGGGCTCCAGCCCCTGGAAGTGACATAGAGCCTTCTGTGTAAGGCGAATCGCACCCCTGGATAGTGACATTGCACAACAAAACATCAACAACCAGGTAAGGGAGAACACAAGGAAAACCAACTGAATTTGCCCTGGACACACGGGAAAACAGCTCAGCATCTTGTTCTGAGCATCCATACATTATTCTGTAGGAAAAGACAGAGATAACTTGAAACCTTTACTTTACCCTGGAGCTCAAGCCTTCTATCAACAAAGAGCAAGAGGCTGACATATCACTTTAGATAAACTCTTTCTCAAACTGCAAGAGACTCCTTACTTGTAGTTCAGTTTCCTCAGCAACCCAGTAATTCGCTCTGATGTACGCTCTGCTGTTTCCTCAACTTCCAGTACCTCTTCTTCCTCTCCCTGCAGTGGTTGAAGGAGTTGTTGCGTGACAGCCCTAATCTCTGGCAGCATTGCTTCCCACTCTTCCTCTGGGGTGATCGCTGCAGCTATGAAGAAACAATGGAGGGAATGAAGAATACAGGCTCAGATGACACCTAAAGGCAGGGAGAAACTCTTCTGGAACTTAGGAATTCTACACTTTTTTCACCAAATCCCATGTGCATACACTATTCCCATCACTAATCCTATCCATACTGAAGTAAGGACAGACAAGAACTCTTCACTATAAAAAAAGAAAGCACTGAGGAGAGAAACGACAGAGAAGACAGAACCATCATGTGCTATTTATTGCTTTGTAGGCAGCAGAAGATCCAAAACTATCAATGTTAAATTACTATTTGATCAAATTTCTGACTGAAAGAGTCCTTGAATGGCTGACAACAGAAACCTGGGAGGATGTTCATAGGTATTTTCAGTACTKACCCTGAAAATTGGATACTTAGCCAAATTGCCTACTGATCTAGGTACGGCCATTCTTATATTCCTTTTATTACCCCAGTGCATGAAAAACTGTTCTGAGTTCACTACCAGCAATCAGCCTCAGTCTCACACAAGTAAGACCTGAGGCAAAAGTCACCACAGCCTAAGAGCAAATGCAAGACACCAGTGAATCAACCCTGAGGGATTCCTGCTGGCCAGAGCACAAGGTACACCCTGGGAAAGGGAAACAGAAAAAGAAGAAATTACCAGCTGTGGCTCTGTGCTGATTTCTCATTTCTTGCAGCTTCTGCACCTCTTTCTTGAGTGGTTCAACTAAGTCAGTACAGCTTAACTGGAAATATCAGGAACAGAAGAAGAAATATATTACTTTATTCTTCATATTCTCAAACAGGAATAGCAGACTCTAGCCACCATCCCAGAACGAGAAGTGCTGTAAATTGCCAGTCTGAGGTTCAGAAGCTCATGAAAAGTTTGAGGTATTCATAAAGAGTTGCAGCTCTGTACTGCATTTCTTAATGCCTAATCCTGATCCTATGGAGAGRAATCCCAGAGCTGACTCACCTCAAACTGATACAAGTTTTTCACAAGAAAGATGACATCCCTCTTAGCCTTCAGCATACCTATCAGTTACACCAAATGATGGAAGAGCCAGGGAACGTAATACTTGAATCTGGGAAATCCAGAAGGCTCCAGAAGTCAACAACTATGTAGGCCTTCTCAGAAAACAAAGAAAGCCTACTGTTCCTGCTCTAGTACACTGCAGATACTCAGCATGCAAACACACAACTAGCATATTCAGCACACTAGTAAGAATTACCTTGCAGGAGAATGGATTATTGGATAAAAACGCAGCCAAGAGCTGGATGGCATTTTTAACAACCACCACAGATTTGTCTTTGAGACGCCCAACAGCCAGAGATACCACGGACTGGAATCGAGTCAAAGGCAGGGCCTAGTGCACAATGAGAACATAGACAAAGGTAACCAAAAGGCCTAGAACTGCACGGAGAGTTACTTTACTGCAAATGTATTATTAAATGCACATGCTATTCTGCTTTGCCTTAGGTACTGAAAGGCACAGATCGCAGAATCATAGAAAAGTCTAGGTTTGAAGAGACCTCTGAAGATCTTTTGGTCCAACCTCTGTTGGAAGCAAAGCCCTATATTAGGTTATCCAGGGTCCTGGCAAGTCTTATGTATTTATAGCTAGGGAGATAGTTTCCCTTAGCAATATCCAGAAAGAGAACATGTAAAGCGATCTCTTTCTATTCTCTCCAGGTAATAAGAAGCAGCATATGCTTTTTGATTCCCCCCGTTTCCTCAATCCTAGGATCTYTGGGCTCTTAAGAGAAAAGAAATGGCAGACACCATACAGAATGCACACAAGGACAATACCTTTCCTGATTAAACTTCAGTCTCTGCAAATAAAGGAGAAAGAAAGCAGAAAAGAGAAAGGATGATCTCTGTTACTAAGGAAACCGAGACAACATCATCCCCCCAGCACGGACTTACCTTGCACTGAACGATTCGAGTAAAAAGCTGCAGTACACGACTGCGCACAAATCCACTGATGTCACAGATATGTGCCTGCAGTATATCCAGGAACTGGTCCCGAGTACCACGGGCAGCTTCCTCTAGCTTGTCACCATTCAGCACCTTCAGCAGTGCTTCTGCCACAGCTGTCAGAATAGCATTTCGCATCATGTAATTCTGTAAAACCACATTGAATCAGGAACAGAAAAAAAAGACATGAGTCGGTGTGCAAAGAAAAACTGCCCAGAGCTTGGAGCTTTTAAGTCTCAGATTCCAGCCTTAAGTTAAATAATTTCTCTATTATGGACTTTGTATTAATCTTGGCAAACATGGCTGTGCCTACAAGGTAGAGAGACAGATATCCTGCCCTGCTATCTACCTCAGTCCTCAGACACCAAGGACTGATGTAAGAGACACTTATAGCTTTCAGGGACAGTTTAATACAAGTAACACAAATCACAACCATCAAATTCATTCAGTATTGAAGAATAAGAGACAACTGGGATCTCAGACCAGCAAGCAGCATCCAGTTTTATCTAGTGTATGGAAGTAACAGCCAGACAGTTGATGTCACGGTTTCTGCTTTCTTTGTATCTTTTAGATAARGGGAGAACATACTCCAAAGGGCTGGGTTTTGTTTCTTCGTCTCTGTGAAAGAAGTTCTGTTTTCACATTAAAAAAAGATACCACTACTTAAACCATTCAACTTTTCTGGACAGGTAAAACATAGCTCCCTTTCCCAAACATACCTCTCCATCCAAGTGACGAAGCAGAACACTCATGTTGGAGAGCACCACAGCTGGAATTTTTTCAGCCAGTTCAGTTATAAAGACAGCATAACCCTTGATTCCAGAAGCATCACGGGCCAGATCCTGTGGACATTTCTGTCCAATTTCTCTGCATAGAAAGATGGAGTGAGGAAAAGGGTGCCCCAAATTGCTAGGGATAGAAGTATTGGAAGAAGCCTTGGAGTATTTTTCTCACCTCAGCAGTTCGCCCACCATGCTTTTCAGACCATACTCTGTAGCCCAGAGGCTCACAGCCTGAGCAAACACYGGGGCTACATGTTCAAAGTGCTGCAGCATCTGTGTGATCTTCAGAATGCCACCTATCACACATGAGGAGGATGAAAGAGGTCAGAGAAAATAACTTGGAATTGCTTCYGGAAGAAAATGGAAAAGCAGGAACTCACTAAACATGTGATCATAATGAACCAAAGCCGCAGCAAGCAGATGCGTCACTGCCTCCCGTGTGGCTCGATGCTTCTGAAGACCAATACTTGGGTTCTCCAGGATACGGTAGCAGCTTCCAGTCATTAAGCTAAAACCACAGTACAGAGACAACCAGTCTCCTCACCATCACACCAATGCCATTCTAGCAAATTGCACTAGCTGAAAGTTTCTCTTAAACCAGAAGTATTCTAAAGCATCCCTAAGAAACTGAACAACAAACATCTTAATTTTAGAGGCCTACATGAGGAAGGGAAGTTGTTCCTAAATATCTTGCTTTTGCCCCAAAAGTGTTTCCTCTGTCTCCTAGAGATCTGCACCTGACAGAACTGTAATACTAGCTCATTAGCAGGCTTAACAATTAACCCTTTCCTCCACAAATATACTGCCACCCAACTCACCCTTACATCCACTCCATCCCATCACTTCCCATTACTCCCTTTACCTGACAAATTCTTCTTCTACCACCAAACCACTCCAAAGTCGACGGAGATCCAGCTGCAGCAGCTGTGTGAGCAACCGTATGAGCGGCTCTCTCTCCTCTTCCCAGGAGAATCCATAGGCCTTAGCACGGTTCTTTTTGTTCTACAGAGGGAATTATGAGGTACTCACATCAATACCTTAACAACAGGAAAAATGCCATCACCATTCTGCTTACTTTAAACGTGAAGCTGACTGTCAAACTCTATAGCTCTAAGAGGTGTACAGAGAGAGATGTATAAGAAGGCTATAGGCTCATACTGCARAATTCAGCAAACTTACACCCACTTCCATCTTGTTTTCTCCTGAGTCCCCTCACCTACCTTTCCACTAGGATCCAGCTCCACCAAACCACTCTTGCAGGTTTCCATTTCAAAGGCCTCCACCAGGCCAGTCAGCAAATAGCAGCTCATCTTGAGAGCATTGAGGTGAGCAGCACGGTCTGCATGGCTCAGGCCAGAATCACCCAAGATGGCAGGAAGGTCATTGGAATGACGAGACACCACTTGAGAGAGGTAGAAAAATCATAAGCGCACCTGACCAGGCCCTTCAGCCACCCTCCTGTCTGAGAATTACAGCAGTTATCAGATTACCAAAGACCTGTGCTCACATCTCACCAGCTGTAATATGGACTGCACCCTGCAACCCAAACCGTGGAGACACTTGCCTGTCCTGTTCCCACAGCCCTGGTCAGCTCAGAAGCACTCACTCTGAGTTGACACATCCCAGCAATGCATCATCCAGGGATACAGGGAAGGGGATTTGCTGTTGGCCTGCCCTTACAGCGAACACGCACAGCTCTGCATTGTCCACCAAGATTACAGACCTGTATTGCTGGAATGGGCTGAGGGTGCAACCCAGCTAGTGAGTCACATTAGCCTTTATATCATCATTGAGCTGCTGAAGGAGAGCAACTTCTCCATTATCCCTGCTTCAGCCCTAAACGGCATGTACCCACCTTGCATCATCAGTTCCAGGGCATCCTCCTTGACGGCAGCATCCACAGCTCTGAAGTGGCTACACGGCAAACATAACACGTAAAGGCGCCRGGTAAACACGGTCAGGGAGAGCCGTGACCGCCGGGGCGCACCAGCCTCTCCCCGCTCTCGCCCCTCCGCGCGGGCCGGTTCTCGGCAGCGCACCCGCCATCCCGTACTTACTGGAGCAGGCTGTAGACGGGGTCGAAGTGCTGCAGCACGGCCAGCACGCCTCGCGCCCGGAAGGCGGCCCGGAAAGCTGCAGGGAGACATTGGGGGGGGGGAAAGGGGGGACCCGCGGTCACGGCCACCAGCCGGCGGCAGGGCCAGGCCAAGCCGCATGAGCAGGGGAGAAGGAGAGAAGATTTTGCCTTTACCTGCGAGTGGGGCTGCCAGCTCGCGGGCAGGCAGCACCTCCTGCACGACATAGCGCCCGGGCCCGGCGCCCCGCAGCAGGTCGCCAGGGGCCAGCGGCAAGTGAAACTCCCACGGCAGAGACGACATGGCGACCCTCAGCCACCGCGGCCCCCTCCCACCCGGGCACTCAAAACAGCGCGCGCGGGCAGCACTCGCCCCGCCCCTTGCCTCGCCCTATCAGCGCCAGGCAGCCCCGTCGCGCGCCAACGCCTCACCCAATCGTCGGCTCCCTTCCCTCCCACCTCCGTCGACCGTTAGCGTGACGTGAGCCCGACTGCCGTTTCCCGACAGCCACAGCAAGCGGAGGGAGCAGGGCGSAGCCGAGGGCCCGGACCGCCGGGGCGGGGCCGAGCCCGCCCGCGGGGGCACCGCGATGGCGGCGCTGGTGCGGGCGGCTGGGTGGGCCCTTCTGGGCCGCGGCGCGCCGCTGCCGCGGGCAGCGCGGAGCATTCACTGCGGTGAGGGGGCACGCTCAGGGGCGGCCCGACTCGGGGTCCGGTCTGGGCTCTGAGCGCTGCCCAGTGACCGCCCCTTTCCTCTCCTCTGGCAGGGCAAGCCCGGGTTCCCCACGTGAAGGAGCCGCCGCAGCCGAAGCAGGTGGATCGCTGGACAGAAAAGCGAGCCTTGTTCGGAGTCTACGACAACGTGGGGATTCTGGGTATGGCGCCCTCCTTCCCCCCACCGTGGCCTTAGGGCAAGGAGGGGAGGGAGGCCAGACCTACCTGCAAGCCGTGGGCTCCGCGGGGGAGGGTGGTTGGGGCCAGCTCCTTCCAGGGTCTCTCATTCTCTTCTCTCTGTCTTTCTGTTCTCAGGTGACTTCAAGGCCCACCCTAAGGACCTCATTGTGGGGCCCAGATGGCTGCGAGGCTGGAAGGGGAATGAGCTGCAGAGGTGCATTCGCAAAAAGCAGATGGTGGGAGATCGAATGTTTGTGGATGACTACCACAAACTCAACAAGAGGATCCGGTACTTGTACAGGCGCTTCAATCGCACCGGGAAGCACCGCTAGGAGCATCCATGGGTTTGGCACATGGAGCGTGGTTTTGTGGCATCGCACTCTGAATAAAATCAGCTTTCCTACAGGTGTCTCCCAGTGCTTTGTAAAACTTTTACTACGCATTTCCAGGCAAGCCCCCAAATCTTCCTGCTGCTCTAGGCCTTAGCTCCTCTTTGTGAGTTCTGCCTTCTTATCCATCTCTGATGTACTTCTTACAGTCAGCTGTCCAGTCTGTGTCTTTTACTTTTGAGAGTCCTCCATTCTTGGTCAAGCTTCCAGCTTGCTTTCGTTTTCCAGGAGCTCTGGGTCCTTCTTGGCAATTTCAGTATTTTTTGTCATAGATTCTTCCCCATATCCAAATTCATAAGCTAGCCATAAATGTGCCCCCTAATACTCCTTCCCGCTGTCCCCCTTGCCCTTCACTTATCAGTGATTAATACTAACTGAATGATTCAAACGTTAGTTGAACTGCAGGAAAGCCTCTCTTTAGAACAGGATTTGTCTCTGTTTTCATGTTGGTGGTGACTTAATCTCCATACTGAATACACTTTTTGAGCATGTAGTCTTTGGTTAATAACTTAGTGAAGCTCTGCAAAAGTAATTCAGGCAGCTTAAATGTTTATAAAAGCTGTCCAACTTCTAGAAGTTTTCCTTAATTTTTTATGGACTCCTTTAGGGGGAAAGTTATAGGAAAGTCAAAGCTGAGAACCCCTGTAGTCCAGCATCCTGTTTTTTACAGGTTCTTCTATTCTCTGCTTCAGAAAAAACTAAAATGAGCATGCATCTGTCTATCTTCTCTCTGTCAGCTGTCAACCTGGCTGCCAGGTAAATGGGGACCTATCTGGTGATTTGATGTATTCTGTTACAGAGCAAAGCTGTTACATCTTTAAAAGCGCTGGGTTGCAAGAGGCAGGGAATGAAAAGTCTCCTTCAGGAATAAGCGTTAGGAAGATCAAGCTGGAGCCTGTATTCAAGCAACTGTGACGTCTACATTCTTTGCAGCAAGGTAGCAGACCTGCTGGACTCTGTGACAAATGATGTTGTGGACTCAGGAAATTTGCACGGTTTTGGCAGGGGGAGAATGAAGAAGCACCTGGGGGAGAGCCACTGGGAGTTACTACCTAGATAAACCACATGTGCAGGATATCCCAGCCTGAAAATAGAAACCAGAAGAGTATCAGAGGAACACTTCTTGTATCTTGTACACTTCCTCAGCTCACACTCCTTATGCACTGACTTGTCATGTTTAGGGACAGGATGCTGCACTATATGAGCCTTTGGTCTGAAGGGGAACATGAGCTGAGTGAGCCATACCAATGGTTCGGTCAGCTCCATTTCCCGTTATTAACAATGGCTATTCAAACAGTCCTCAGACTACTGCCTCAGAAAAGATCACCAAGCAGTAGAAACTTTTCTCACAACTTATCCCTTCACCTTGTCTAAGGGTGCAGCTTAAAAGCCTTCAGTTCTGCTGAGGCTACACATGGGTTGCTCTTTAACACTCAAACAGTTCAATCTGCAAATCATCTAGCTCTCACTACAATCCTTTATCAAATTCTCATCTTCCTTGTACCACAGTCTTTTGGCTCTCAGGATATAATTTATTAGGTATTCACCTTGTCTATCTACTAGTCTTCTAGGTTTGTCATTAAAACTTTTATTTATGGCCTGTTTCATTTTATGAAAGAAAAAAGGTAGTTCAATGTTAGTCTGAAACAGCCATTTGCTACCCTACTCACCACATGGGAAGCTGTAGGGGGAGACTTGTTCCATTATGTTCTTACTTCCCTTTTCATCTTGAACTGATGAATCCTCCCTTCTGATCCAGTGCGCTTTTCAGAATCTTTAGAGGGGGAAAAACAAAATGCATAGCTGTTCTTAAGGCTGCTGCTGAAGCCTAATTTCCCTCAGCTTGGCATCTAAGGTTCGAATGCAGCCGCTTCAGGGATTCATTCACATTTTCTTTTATGCCATACTGTATGATGGAAGCACGCCAGCAACACCATACCTAAATTGCAGCAACACCAGCAGTGACTTAACTATAGCCAATAAACACATTACAGGCATGGGTAAAATGAAGTCATTCTGCAGCACTAGCTTTTAAAGACAACAGCACATGCTGAGTTTGGAAGGGCAAAGAGGATAGGAAGAGGTATGGTCTCCATAATCGCTTTAGGACTTCTGTTAATCCCTTTTTCTAAAAGGRTAATAATCAGATGGCCTCAAAGCGYGTGGTGACAAGGCTATGGGGCTGTCACGCACRCTGAGGGGAGGGGGATAGGCACACACCCCCTGAGAGCAGCCGCAGCCAGTGCCAGGTAGGGCCAGACCCCGGCACAGGGCTAAGGGCAGGGAATGGCCTGTCCAGGCCCTCTGGGGAAGGGGCGCTGGTATCTGCGGACAGGGACCGCCGCCTCAGGTCGGTGTTAGGTGACATCTTAGGCCCGCCGTTGGAGCCCCCTCGGGCTTGGCACCGCTGGAGGGGCCACATGAAGCAGACGGGCAGGCAGGGCTGGAGCAGACCACAGACCACGCCGGCCCGGAGCAGGGACCCGTCCCCTCGCCACGCGCTACTCACCGCCGCGCGCCCCGCCGGCCCCTCCGCAGGGGCGGGGCGCCGCGCGGCTCCTTCACGCCTGGCTAGGAAGCAGGGCCGGAACTCTTCTCCGATTGGGCAGCCCCAGGCGGGCTACAGGCGGTGGGCTTATCTCATTGGCTGAGAAGCGAGGGGGGTGGGGCGTGGCTCAGACAGGTTGCGGGACTTCTCTCTGCAGGAAGGCTGATTGGCTGCGGGAAAGAGGGAGGGGCGCTGACCCGCGGAGTTGATTTGCTGGTCTCAGCCTGCGGCCACCTCTCATTGGCTATCCCTTTTGTGGGCTGGGCCTCAGCCGCTATATAAGGCCGAAGGGCGGGGGGTGGTTGGYAGTGGTGTGGTGCTCCACCTGTGGCTCGACCGACGCTCCAGGCCCGTCCAGGCGATGTGAGTGCGCGCGTGGGGGCGGGCGCGCCCGCCCACCCACCCGACAGCTGCGCTGCTGAGTGGCGCATTGCGGTGGCCGCGGGCAGGGCCGCGCGCCCTGCCCCGGGGGGAGGGGTCCTGCTGCTCGCGGGTGTCCGGGGCTGGCGCAGGGCAGGGCGTGGGCCCGCTGCCGCAGCCGTGAGGCTGCTCTCTGCTCCGAATTGAGGCTCGTACCGCGTACTGAGCCTCTGTTCCCCAGACAAGAGCACCTGACTGGACTTTCTCTTTGCTGGTATGTGTTTCCTCTCAGGTCTGACCCATCCCAGCAGCTTGCTCCTGGGGCCCCAGAAGGGGGAGCCCCTGGAGGGCCACGCCCCGGGCAGCCCTCCAACACCAGTAGCAACCGTCGGCTGCAGCAGACAGAGGCTGAAGTAGAAGAGGTTAGTAGCTTGCCAGCTGTGCTCGCTTCCCAGGGGCGGTGGGGGCTCTGTCCTCCTATTGCTCTGCAGCAACTGCGTTCTCGATCAGTGTGTGTTGATGGGATGGATGCTTTCCTAATGCAAATACTACAAATGCATATTAAGTACTTCAGAGGCCTGTGAAGAGTCTGGAGGAGAGTCAGAGGTTTCCTTACCCTTAAAAGCTGCCCAATTCCTGAGGTGTATTTTGAAGAGCAGGTATACTGGACTCTGTTACCTTGAATCATGCTATCGTCGTGGAAATAGAGCTGTGCAGGATCTGGAGCAACTCTTAAGCACTGCCAGCTGCTTTGAGAGAGAGCAGTCTGTGTGTGGTGTGAAAGGAACTGTGATTGTCATACWGGTCCGGGGTCTGTAGTGTGGCTCTGATATGCAGTAACCCCTTTTGGCCTCACCAGGGCAGCAGCATATAGCTCTTGCTCTTTCTTYGTGGTTATTAGAGACTGAGGATGTGATAACTATGTTGGGGGAGGGGGAGTGACACAGGTTTAATGGACTTGAGGGCTTCTCAAAGCAGGTAGGAGTGGGGCTAGGAACCTAGTGAAGTTGTAGGAAGCATCTGAACTGATACTTTAGCATGATAGCTAGAATCTTCCCAGTTGCAAGTAAGCAACAGTTCTAAAGCTACTGCTTATCTTGCCTTTTTCTCTTGCCTCAGCCTTTCACCTTTTAGTAACTCAGTGTTAGTTATAAGCCAGGATTCTGTTCTTACATCAGTAAAGAAAGTTGAAAAAGTAACTACTGCTACTGTTATTCGTTCTGCAGGTGGTTGGCATAATACGTGTAAATGTAGACAAAGTGCTGGAACGAGACCAGAGACTGTCAGAGCTAGATGACCGGGCAGATGCACTTCAGGCTGGTGCCTCAGTGTTTGAAAGTAGTGCAGCAAAACTCAAAAGAAAGTACTGGTGGAAGAATTGCAAGGTGAGTTTCCTGGTGCCTTATCTCCTTCACGAGAAGAAAATTAGGTGAGTCTTCTCCTGCAGGACTCTGAGAGGGTAGTTGGGGTTTAATAACTACCTCAGATGCTTAAAATTCTTTCATTGTGGAAAGATTTGAGGCCTGGGCTGTCCTGCCTTCAGGATGTGGACTATTTCCTGGCTGTCAGGGATCTGTCAATCTGAGTATTAACCTCTGACAATATCTCTCTCCAGATGATGATCATGATGGGAGTGATTTGTGCCATTGTGGTGGTGGTGATTGTAAGTAAGTACCGACACAAAAGGTGAGGGAGCCCTAACTCTAGGATACTCAACTTTCCTTTTTGGTTTAACATCTGGAGGGTCTTGGTTGCAGGTCTTCCAGCAGCACCATCTCCCTTCCCAAAGAAGGGATCTCCCACACTTCTAGGGTAATGGTATGTCTTACATAATGGCAAAAGGGATTGGGAAGCCATCCCTGTAGAACTGGGAACTTCTGCCTGCCAGGTCAGATGAACCTCTGAGTGAGATGGGCACCTATCTTGGAGTGGGTGGGTTGATGAGTCCCTTGGTGGGGGCTTTGGAGGTCTCTAGGTAACTGGGGGACCCTTGGTGTAACTTGCCCTTTTGTTCTCTCCTTTTTTTTTTCTTCTATTACTTTGTTTCCAGTCTACTTTTTCACTTGAATGTAGCCCCTTCA
This sequence comes from Rhea americana, assembly GCF_003343005.1. Lineage (NCBI taxonomy): Eukaryota > Metazoa > Chordata > Aves > Rheiformes > Rheidae > Rhea > Rhea americana. The sequence goes on from NW_028187111.1 coordinate 1,258,959, forward strand.
GTCTGCCACTGTCCCCTGTCACCTTGCCTGTTTCTTCTTACCTCAATCTTTCCTCTCCTTCCCTTCCACCTAGCTTCTTCATTGATTACTGGTTTTGATTTATCTTCTGGATAAGATTCTGAAGTGGTCTCCTGAACATGAGTTAGACTCTTCAACAGCTACTGCAGCTCTAAGGAAGGTTATTTGAACTTAAGAGGAAAGGGAAGTTGAAGAGGATTGGGTAGCTATTATTCCTGCACTTCTGTAGAGAATGTGTGGTTTATTTTGGATGTGAGCTTCTCAAATAGTGCCTCTGGCAATATAAGAATGCCTTAAAGTAGTGCCTTGGGGAGATGAAGCTCTTGAGCATGAGATTCTTTAGCATTCTGCCTAACAAGTGTGGCAGCATGGCTTAAGATCTTCATTTAGCTTCTGAAATAAAAGGTAGTTTGTTAATGTGTGATCTGCGTGGCTTAAACAGTCATTTAKATAAAATTGCCATGAAGAGGTGAGCACTTCTAGAAATGATTTTAACTTACCTGCCCTTTGGTTAAGATGATGTGCTCTTAAAATGGCTATCTTGGTGATTATATAGAMGACCTGTGTGATTTCCTCAGTCAGGTATAATAGACTAAATGCAAAGTAGATAGCAGTAGAACTTATTTCAGTTAAAAGGCATGTATGGGAGTAAAAAAATCTCCTGACAGAAAAAACAAAAGGACAAGAGTAAGGAATATGGTGGGGGAGARGGTCAAAAATGCTCCTTTCATCTATGCAGACATAAAAAGCCACAGAATCTTGGCTTACTATCTTCTGGCTTTCTGGCAAAGTTTGGGATGGGGTGGAACAGGAGCGGGCACAGGAGTTTTCGTTTAGTGTTGAATGTCCAAGAAAGTCCCCTGTGATAGGTGGAGGTGAAGGAGGCTTAGAGTTTTAGATGAGATTGAAAAAGCCACTTGAGAATGCCTGTTCTGTTGCTCCTACCCCGAAGCCCTAACTTTCAGCTGGAGTTACAGAAAAATAAGAACAGCTTATTAAGAACCTTCAAAGGRAAGTGCTGCTCTGGGCATGTGCATTGCAAAGTGATAACAGATGCCCCTGTGTGGTAGATACGTCTGGCTTATTAAAACTGAAATCTTCCTACTTGCTATAGACTTTCTCGGACTTGAGTCCATGGTGGTCTCTGCTAGAAGTTAACTTAGCTCATGGAACTCAGTGGCTTCCTGCAAGCAATCCTCATCTTGTTCTCCTTTGGAATGAACAAGAATTGTGAATTATTTAAATACATCGTTAAAGCTAGGGTTAGACGAGCTGCTCTGTTCATCAGTTTCTGCAGTCTTTTGAGGTGTATGCTACTTTAGTTTTTTCAAGCCGAACTGAAGCCTGTAATCTAGCCCAGAGAGAGGTCTCTGATTTAGGATGTTCTATCTCAGATCTAGGATGCACTGGTATCTGCCTAGGCTTAAGGAGGTGTGAGGAGGCAGAGAAGAACATGACTGGAGTTTCCAAGTGGAAGAAATAAGATGGGTGGAACAGATGTTTTTTGCCCTGAGCATGCTGGGAAAGTTCCTTTCCTTCTAGGGCATCTGGGAAGGGGCTAGGTTTTGCATGCTCACTTCCATGCCCCAGCATTTCATCTGTGCTGAGTTCATCTCCCTGCAATTTCATCCCTCTCCAACTTGGGTGAGGGCAGAGATGAAGATCTGGAGTGAAGCAGCTCTCGTCCCCTGAGCACTTTCCTAATTCCCGGTGGAACTGAGATGTGATGGATGGTCAGAAGTGCATCTACTGAAGAGGAGCCAGGGTCTGCTTATACTGCTTACTGCTATTTACATTTAGGGGGTGGGCATACAAGCTTGAGGCTCCCAGGCCAGCAGTTATTTTGACTTTTAAACAAGTGTTTGGTGCTCCATTTCTCTTGTTCCTCGGGGGGGAGGGGGGCTGATGTCCCACTAGGTTCTCTTCCATTTTTTTTTCTCTTGGATGTTTGTTGTATATTGCCTCTCTTTTCCTCTACCTTCTCCTCCTTTGTGTGTCTATGCATGGGGGGGGGGAGGGGGAAGGGGGAAATGACCAAGACCCTATGAGTATGAAGCAAGGGACTCTCCTCCATCCACAGCATTTCAGCCACTCATGCATATGCAGTTTTTCTTCTGTAAACAACTGTAATCTCTTCTGGCATGTTATAGTAATCAGCTTGTGTACTTTAAATAGTCTCAAAGAAACACAATTCACCACCTTACTGAGTCTGCCTGTTTTGTCAGGAGTGGGGAGGGGCACTTGGATTCCAAACTGCTTATGGAAGAGCATTTTTTTTCTTGCTGTTCTTCCATACTATTTGCACATCTGAAGTTCTGCACCTCACAGAAATGGACAGTCTTGCATTGCAATGATGTTAGTTCCAGTCATACTGGAAGCATATGTTGGACTGGCCTAGTGATAGTTCTGTAATAAAATACAGGAGTTAACAGCTCTGAGGGAAAGGCAGCCTGATCAAATTTGGCTTCCAGCCACCATARGCACAACCTATGGTTAGGGCATGGAGGTAGGCCCTTGAAAGGAGGTGTGCTGGTTGGCTTTAGTTCCTCAGGCTGTGCTGCCTTCAGTTTCGAGAACTGATCCTCAGCTCTTTCAACTAGAAAATATTCTCCTCTTGGGGTGGGATTGAAGTTGGGAGATGTGCATTCAGGGGATAAATGAAGAGCTCCAAGAGCAAAATGCTGTTACAGTGTATCTCAAAGTATGATGGAATAGAGGTAAGTGACTGCCCCTCTGGTTTTGCTTCACTGTACACTAAACTCATTACATAGTTAGGGATAAGAGTCTTATCCAGTGCTGATGYATTCTTAAAATGAATTGTTGGTGCCCTAATTTGCCCCTTCCTTAGCTGAGGTTGCCAAACAGTATTCACTGTGGCTTGTGGTTCTCTGGTGATTAGCACATCAGTTAGCAGAGTCTCAGCTCCAGTCCAAGCATCACCAAGATCATATCATAAAAATATATGGTAAATGGTGAAATTGAAGTAATGCAGGTAGTCCAAATATTGCAAAGATGAAAGCCATCTTGGGCAGTAAGTGTCTGGACTGTCCAGTGATTAAAGCTGTATGTGCAATTTAAACTTCAATACAGATCAGCCCTGCAAAACTTGAATGAGTCCAACTACAATTCCTGCCAATTAGTGTGCCTTCTTCTGTTATCTTCCTCAAGCTTGTTCTGTTCTTTTTCTTGCTTTTTAAGAACACAAGTGTCCAGACCACAGACTACAGTGTCCCTAGCCAATCCTAGGTACTTGAGTGCTCTCTACAACCAGGTGCTCTGAAGGACAGACCTGTGTGCTAAACATGCTGCCTTGTTCCCAGTAGGCCAGAAACTGTCCTGGGGGTTGTCCAGCTCATGAGTCATGAGACGCAGGCCTGCAAAAAGGTGCATGTGTCTGACCGTAAATCCTGTTGTAGGGGTTTAAAGTTCCATGTTTTGTTGGGAGCATCTTCTGTCAGAGGTGCTATCTCTTTAAGTATGTGCACTTGCTGCTCCTGTTGAGTTTCTAATCATGGACAAATGAGCACTCAAAACAAGACCAAAGCTTTGGCAAAAGGTAATTCTTTGAAATGGCATTTAGAAATCCAAGCTATACCTTTAATTGTGCAGCTCCCCTATCAACTACTGTCTTCTGAGGGGCTGCAATTCCTTCAGATTTTTGGGGGAAAAACCTCAATTGTATTGCTCTTTAAATGGAGCATCTAAATCTAATGGAGCATTTAATCTAAAACCTTTAGATATTTCTAGATACTTTAGTTCTTGCTCTGGCCTTTCCTCAGCTCTCTATCAGAGCCCATAGATCAAAGTGTGCTCCATGCCTGACAGCTCTCATCAGAAGCAATGGATCAGTTTCTTGTTCTCAGCTGGGAAGTAACCAAAGAATAGTGAGTAAAACAGAAAACATTAGAATAGGAATACAGCATCAACAGTTTGTTAATGGAACTAACTTTCCTGTGAAGTGATGGAGGGTCTAGCTCTGAAGTATCCATTGAGGTTGGAAGCCTTAACTGGTTAAGGGAGACAATAAAGATAACTTTTGTACTTCATTGTTCTGCCCTCTGAGCAATTATTTACCATCTCAAAGATCTAACAGCTAAGGATGTAAGTTTCCAAAAATACGCAACTCATCCATGCCTATTGGATACTTGAATTCAGACCAGAGTGTTTCTTCCAGACTCTGCAATGCTGCTTGGGAGATGTAAAACTGTAGTACACAGGTGATCTCATATGTGGTAATGCTGTCCCTTCATGCAACTTGTTCTCCAGTTTACCAGCCAAAATGAAGTTTAAAGTTGCCTTTTCCTGGCTTCCTATAATTTCCTTTCATAGCTTTTTCTAAGCTCTGTAACTAGGAAACTGTCCCTGTACTTCGTAACTTGCCTAAGTCCTTTCATGCATCCCTTTGTTGTATTAGTTTTTATTAGAAATGTTACTTTTCTATCTGCCAAATTGCGGACTGTCACACTTTTGAGGAACAAATTTTCAGTAGGTCTCAGGGTATATATGTATGTTGCTCCCTCTCCCATTGTTTCCTGCCTTTTCAACTGGTCCATAATTAATTTTCCTTCCAACCCCACTAGAGTTGCATCTTTGCTGCTCTGTGTAGCTCTTCTATGTTGCCATGGTGAACTGGTACTGTTCTCTTCACCCTCTGAGCTGTGCGTGGCCTCCAAATTCTCTAAAGAGATTCCTCCACAGTTCTTTAAATCATTGATCGCTTCTCTCTCTTACAGGTCTATGGCCATTCACAAACTTCACACCCTTCCTTAGCCTTCTCATGTTCTTGCTGTCCTTTCCTCAAGCTTCCCTTTGTCTAGACAAATACACTTGTGTTGGTAATTCTCCAACAGTCTTTCCCTCCCCAAATGTTTGTTGCTGTTTGTTCCCCAGCCTGTACTGCTGTGTACGCTGTTCTCCTAGGATCCTGGCACCTCCCACCCCTCTAACTACTCCCCCCATTCAAATGTCAGTGCTGCTTCCCAACAGTTGTGTAATTCTTTTCCATCAACCTATATGGTCTCCTCTTATTCCTTTGCCCTCCAGTCTTGCCTTAAACCATCTTGCACACCCAAATTCTTAAATTCTTGCTGAAGGGGCCTGGCCCTTCCAAACTCATTCTGCTTTCCACCCAGTTCTTCTCCAGCGCCCTTGGACAGCTGCAGCTCCTCTCTACCTGTGTTTCTTGGTGCCAGCTGGCAATTCACATGACTCTTCTCCAGTAGATCCTTTCTCCCAGAAGGCTGTTCTTTCCACCAATAATTCTTCAACCTCCTCATCATTGGCTTTTCTTCCCATTCCCTATAGTAATAATGTCAAAAAATGCTCATTTCACTCCTTTACTGTGCCCTTTATGCATAACATCCTCTGTTTCATCTAGATCCCCWTCTCCTTTGACACCACCAACACACCACTCATTTCCCTGCAGTCCAGCCACTCCAAAACTGGCTGCTCCCAAAAATTGAGTGCTKCTCCAAACTGTCCTCTGCTCTTCACTCACTCACCCTTTTGCTGTGGTGTTGCTCTCCAGTTAAACAGTCCTTCYCTTCCTAGTCCTTCTCATTCCTTCCATATGCTCACCTCTCTGAGTTCCCAGCCTTACAAAATAAGCCCTTTAGTTAGACACACACTAAAAGAATACTTTACTCTTCTGGCAACTCCTCTTTTCTCAAAATATTCTCATCTTTTTATATATATTCTTCCTTTAACTAAATACTTGATCCTTTCCTCTTGTTATTCCCTACTTGCTTCARACAACCACCAGCCCCTCTTAGGGTCCTTGTTTTTCTATATATCCTTTTTCTTTCCCTTCCAAATCCTTTAGACAGCTATACCTTGCTTCTCCTGCATTTTTTTTGCCCCAGAAACATTTGTGACTTTCAAACTCCAGGGGTTTTCCTTAGCCTCTGAATCCTTGTGTCCATCTCCTTCATTTCTCTGGTCCAAATATATCTATTCCAACTCGTGCATGCTCAGACTCTATCAACATGCTCTTTTTTGTAGTCTCTCCTACCATCAACAAAGTAACTCAAGGCAAGGGCACTTCTAGGATTCCCTTTCTATTCTTCTTTCACTCAGTACTTCTCTTTCCCCAGTCTCACACCATCTAACCTTTCTTCTTAGAAGTTCTCAGGTCCTCTAAATTCATCTCATCTCAGCAGTTCCTCAAAGCCTCAGAATAACTTCATGTTGTTCTGATATATCCCTTTTCTCTTTTAACACTTGACTTTCAAGTCCTCTTATGGATTTGGGTAGGTACCTAAGGTACTTTAAGTCCTCTGTCTGCTGGTTGTTCCCCATCCTGAAGGAACTCACAGCTCTTTTCTTCTACTTCAGCAGCACCAAACACTTCCACAATTCCCTGCTATTTTTAAGCTCCTAACCACTCTTCCCTCTTCTCTTGTTGTAATTCCCCAGCATCTTTACATAAACCTTTTTTCTCATTCTCTTTCTTCTCTTTAAACATAYGTGACTATCTGCTTCTGTGCATCTTACCCTGCAAAGCAAACCATTCTTCTTTTATACCCTAACTCCTCCATGAAGTGATTTGTCCTCTCCCACACTTCCTTTCCCTCTCTAAGTGCATTTGTTTCTATTTCTCCGCCTTTCACTATGTGACAGATACTCCCAGTCCAAGAACATGCAACTTGCCTTTCTTGGGTGTTGTCAGTTGCTCCTTGCACATTTTCCACATGCTCCAAACAACTGTGCTTTCCTTCTAACACACCTATGACTACTAAGCATTTACATCCCCTCAACCTCTGGTATTGATTCACCCCACTGAAAGCTTAACTCTTTCGTTGCTATTTTGCTGACCCATCAATCCCTCAAAAAGCAAACTTTCTCCCTTCTTTCATATTTTGTATTTTCAATGAAATACTCTCCTCCCCACCATGTATTTTGCTTTCACCCCAGCACTGCTGGACTTCTGTCTCATTTTCAGACAGTCCAAAACCACTACACATCTGTTGAGCTGGTAATTTGTGGTCTTGTCTGTCTGCAACAAATGGGAGAATCAGCTGATCTCTCTCCCAAGATGGTAATTCATGCACTGATACCCAGGACAGGTAGGACTGCTCTAATTAACAATTTGTATAACATCACATTTGTAAAGCCATTTAACTCTGGATTTACAGCTCCCCAAAACGAGGTCATTACTTTCTTCAAGTTCATCAAAGCCCTTTCTTTTAACACTTTAACAAAAAAGATAAATAATGCGGTGTGGGCTTCTTCCAGAGAAAACATTTCCTTCTCTGCCTGTACTTTTTTAAGAGATTGTAAAGAACTTCATCTGTTTCTAGTAGTTATGCCTCTGATTAATCTTCCTTTAATTACCCTCTTAGTTCTGTGTGATGCAGTTGGTCACATCTATATTATGGTTATCACAAGGCACCTTGTCATGTGAGGAATCTCTTATTCCAGAAGGTTCTTGCTCACATATGAGTTATATAATATTTATGATATACGGAAACTGTTTAAATGTTGCACCTGCTATTTCTCCTTTCTTTGTTTGAGGGTGGTCTTGTAAAACAAATRCATTTATGTGCCCAGTGATTATTCCCTATCTAGCTGTTAAAGTTGTACTTTTTTTCCCCCCTCATTCACATGCCAGCAACTTGCTAAGGCTGCAGTCTAGTACTGAATTAATGACCAAGAACTGGGCTGCAGGCACAGCATGTCCTAATTGCTYTGTTTGTTTTTTTTTGTCTTGTTTGAATTGTGACCAAAGTAATTTTCATTTTAATTACAATTCCTAGTCACTAACACAAACCTTTATATTTGCCTCTCAAGCAGTGTGTTTTTGCAGAACAGAGAAGTCCCTACATTAAGGCAACTTTGTAGTTTCACACTCATTAATCACTTTCTTTTACATCACTTAAATTGTAAATACAATACCTGTAAATGCAAAGTGGATTTTTTTCAAGTTGAAAAGTCCATATTTTTTTCCAGTGGGGGCCTCCTTTGGGGAATATGTGTTTCCACACCTCTAAATGCCAGTTTCTAAAGGGGCTGCCACTGCTTCCTGAGTAACAAGAGCTCCTAAACCTATTCCCCCTGCAGAATCACTGGGCTTCTCCTCCCAGTGGTGAAACATCTCTCATCTTTCAAACCAGGGGCATCAGCTGTATATAGGAGCTTGAGAACAGCACTGGGATCAATGCTGAGGAACTATTATTTTTGTAATAAAGAATGCACTGTGTGTGTCTGCGAGCAAGAAAATCACTCTGCTGGAAGTGAAATGTACATTTAGATAATGTTCAAGCAATGCAGAAGCAGTACAATAGGCATATGTTTAACATTTTAAAGGGAAGAATTAGGCATCAACTTATATACCATAGTAAAATACTCAAGTTTCCCAAGGATAGTGCATCTATCTTAATATTTAAAATTTCTGCAGTTTTCATTTTATGTCATCATTAACTAGATTCTAAATTCAAAAGGGACTGTTTGCATTATGATTGTTTGTATGGTACTGTGGGTCTTTGTCTAAAATATATTCTTAAAGTCTGGTATCTGTGTTTGTCTGATCAAGTGGACAATCCTATTTACTGAGGACATCACCCTTGCTCTTTTGATACCGCATGAAGTGCTGTGTAATCATCACTGCAGCAGAAGTCTGCATATTTGTAAAAAATAGTATAGCTGTGCTTACTGCCAGAAATAAGATGTGTGCTATTATGCAAAGATCCCAAATTAGTTCCTTAGGAAAGGGCCATCACCACAATTTAGATATAACCTTTGTCCTGGTCTTGAATTGTCTATTTGGTTCTTTCTTAGTATGATAAAGCTTTCCTTGAAAGGTTCTTAAATTAAAGCGTGCTATCTCCTATGCTTAATAATCCTCAACAAAGGCCCGTGGCTGAAGCAAAGGAGATTGGACTGGAGTAGGGCATTGCATGATCTGCACTATTCTCATCCTCTTTTGCAGGTGTTCATGGGGCTTGTGGCAACAGAGTCACTGTTTGGGATTGAGGGTTTGCATCACCCTGTCAGAGACTACTTTGTTCCCATAGCCCCTTAATCCAGGGAGGGATAAGCTAACGTTGAGATCAGTTTATCCTGAACCCTTTAGCAAAGAAGCAGATGGCTGATCATACAAGTGTATGTTTTATCACAAGGAAGCAGACTGGTATAGGGCTAAGAACTGCCAGTGCCTTATAGGCAGCCTAAAAATGGAGGCCTTATTCTGAAGGGATGTTTCATCCTGACCTGAGAGTGGCACCAAATGTCAATCACTTCCCCCAAGTATCGTGTGTAATTTAGATGGAGATTATGACAGTGATTGTCCTTGCTTAGGGGCTGTACGTGTAACCTCTCCTCTGGGGAACGAGGAGAGGAGATCTAGCTTGTTCTTGGGATCAGAGCTGGCCATGAAGAAATAGAAAGCAGCAGCCTGTTTCTAACCTTAGGAAAAGCTAAAGAAGTCTCAGCCTGCTGAGAGGTAAGGCACGTGTACCCCTGCTCAGCCTCCATTCCTGTCCCTTGTGCACACAGAGGAGGCCAGCCACACCTGCCAATCCTCTTTAATTAATGGCTGGTGTGAACTGTGGCAGCATCCTTGTTACAGGGACAAGAAAACGTGTGCACGAGTAGGTGAACACATACAAGGAGTATAAGGAAACTGAGTTGACCTCTTCCACATACATAGACTAGATCAACTCTCATTCCTGGTGATTCTCCAGAGCAATAGTTTTTTATGAGACTGAAGAATTCACCTACAATAATGAAAGCAACTAACCTATGGCCAGCCACAGTGCAGTCTTCTGCTATGATCCAGTTAGAGCACCACAGAAAGAAGGAAATGCAGGTTTCACAGAGAAAGTGTGCAGTCTCTGTTCTAAATGCCACCCATCTATATTGTGGAATAAGCCACTTCCATCACTCACGTCCTATCTCGCCATCCCTGCTTGACCCATGTGGTTCCAGGCTGTTGTAAGATGGCAGCATGGTCACTACAGCCTCTACAGTAAAGCGATGTGGAGCACTGAGACCCGAGGTCTCGTCTTGGAAAGCAGTGTTGACCTGACTGCTTGAATGTGGCCCTGGTGGGGAATGCGTCTTGTGGGAACGGAGCCAGCGGAAGGCCAAGATAAAAGTGATGGCAGTGAAATCCAGAATCAGCTCTGCAAGTTCCATCACAGAAAGTACAGAGGATCCAAACCAGAGACTCCACTGATTCCCAAGCTGGGACAGCAGAGTCACTACCTGCAAGAGACAGAGAAAGGACAATGAGAACAGCACTTGTTTGTGCCCTTTGCCTCCCTGTCCACTCCCAATAGCAGTACCCCCATCCAGGATCCAGTACCAGGATCTTCCCATCCTGCCAGAGGAGAAGAGGCTTGATAGCCAGTAATACCTTTGGAACAAATGCCTTTCAATTCAGAGGGACACCATAGTGGTGCAATAGGTGGCTAGAGGGGACAAGGTGGTGAAGTATGTACCGTGAAAGCTGGAGATTCCCCATTGGTCTTGTAATTCCATTCCTCAAAAAATATATTCACTTTGGCAACTCCATTCCTGTTAATGAAAGATGGGGCTGAGTAACCTGCAATACCTGCATTTCTCTACAAAGCTGAATTCTTTCCTCTGTCCCCTTCTGCCCCCTATCTCCCTCACACACACATCACCTAGAAGCTTTTCCCCATTTCAGCAGTTCTTTCATTCTGCAGTCCAGTAAAATCAAGTTCAACATTAAGACTAGCTGCCCACCTCATACTGCAAAACAATTTTTGGCACTTACAGGACAGTTCTGAGACTGCTGTATGAAATCCAATGTCTGTGGTGTCTTAAATCAGTAGTAAGCAAAAACTCCTGCATGGCTCTCCTTCCCACTCTTCCACTAGCCTTTACCATGACTCCAAACCACACAGCAGTGACCTGGAGCTTACTATTTTCAGACTAGCAGCTGACMTTTTTCAGATTCTTCCCTTGGATTTCCAGTCCTTGCTAAAGCCTCAGTTACATGCACTCAGACTCAAATCCATTGGCCTTGTCCACAGGTCCTAGAAGCCCCATGCATAATCTCTTCCTATCAGTGACTTAATCTGAATTCTGACCCACTCACACACAAACACCACTGAGACTATTTCTGGTTTTGATATGACCTCTGCTTACAGGCTCTCACCTCTTTGATGTGATATTGTATTTGTTCTGTTGTGAAAGCATGTAAAAAACCCAGTCCTGAAATGAAAGTGCAAAAATTGTATTACATGATCACTGTTACCTCTTACAGGTTTAGTACCAGCTGAGGGAGGGCTAAACTAGAGTTTTGAGTGGTGCTGGGAGCCAGGACACCATCCCCTTACCTCTGAAACAGCAGAAGGCCAGCGAGAGTATCCAGCTGACAGCTGGTATTCTGTCATTCTGTAGGACAGGAGACCATATTAGCTTCTAAGGCTGTAGGAGCCCACAAGACCAAGTCTCTAAATCCCCAGGCACAGCTGGAAACTCCCTCCCATGCTGAAGTTCTGCCCACTTCCCACTGAGCTTCTGTATAGTTCTCAGGAGCTCACCCCAGAGCTGACGCTGATGTTCGCCAGCCATTTCATTTGGGAGAAATACCATTTAGGTTCGCAATTCAGCTATTGACTCAAGCTTGTGCCTTGGTCAGAGAATGTTTTCCAACACCTCTAGGGATAGAGTTCATAGTCTATCTGACAAACTTACTTGCAAGGTTTCCGACATTTGTGGAAACAGCCCAGCACATCAGCTTTGAACTCAGCCAGGAGTTTGTAATAGCAGTACCCTGAGCAGCAGAGAAAGTAAAACCAGATGAGCTCACAGTATCTATACAGAGAAAGGTAATGTGCGACAATGAGAGGAATCCAGAGGTTTCCTTCAACAAGTTCAGAAAGAGCAACCATCCAAGAGAAGAATGTCTTTTGGATGTTTCACAGCAGAAAGCCAGGAAGCTCACTGAAGACAATGAGGAAAGTTATTGGGGGCATGAAGTGGGCAAAATGAACTTTACTGTAATTCCTTTGCTTATTTATTTACTCATAGTTCCTCCTCTCTGTCAGCACTTACCCCAAGCTATGTGCTTCATATAGTCACAGTACTTTGCTCCAGCAGGTAAGGGGTAGAAATAATATGCACAGCCACAGCGCTCTACCATGTTGAGCTGAAAGCAGGAACGAATGCACACCTGGGGAGGCATATGAGATGGAAAAGGCTCAGCAAAATAACCAAACCCAGTGTAGTCTGTATCGTATCACACCATTAACAGTGTCCAAAAAACCAAACTTGACTGCTAGGGGATTGAAACCTCCCGGGAGAGCAGGGAAGCAAACTGGCACCATACCAGTGCTAATGAGTTACCTGTTCAGTGTAGCGAGATGAGTACAGGTTTTGCACTGGCACATCACTGCCATCCTCTGTACAATCACTGTAACTGCCCCCAAGACGCACAGTCCTCTCCTAGAATATCAAATAGTCATTATCCAAAAACGCCTGGAACTTCACTGTCTTCTTTTTGTACTTCCATGCCACCCACTGCTCATTCATCAATACCTGCTCCTTATGCTTACCTCTGGATGCCAACACCATCCTGCTTTCCTCCATTTCATTCTTCTGTAACAAACTCCAACCAAATGTGTCTCATCTAGTCCCATAAGCTGCTGTTCTTTTCCTCCTTTCAACCCATATGATTAATTCCCTCTCTTAATACCTGTCCAGCAAGCCAAACCTCCCCCACTGAAGTCCTTATCTCCACTGTCACAGCTCTTACTGCTGCTCTGTCCTCACCTTTCTCATGCTGATGGAAGTCTCAATACCTGGACGCACATTGAAACCCCCATCATCCATGAAGGCTGGCTCATTCTGATCATGAACCATGACCCTAGCTCCTGTCACCGTGGACAACAGAGGGATGAAATCATTCTGTTCAGTGCGCACCACCAGAGAGAGACCTGAAGAAATGAGAGATGACAAGGGAGATCATGACCAGCCATGATGTGCAATACAAGAGAGAAAGAGTGATTAGAACTGGGTCAGTAAAAGAAAAAGGAAAAGAAACATCAATCAGGGCTGAACCTAAACTGGGCAGGAAAGGAGGGTGACTGGAGACTCAGAGCTTGACAGGAGGAAAGCTTGAAGGTGGGGCCTAGAAAAGTTTCAGGACTCACTTGCTGGAAACAAGTTAAGTGGTGAAGGAGGAGATCAAGAGTAGGTTCGCAGGAGCACAGCACTACAAATGTCACAGGGGGTTTAAGGAAGGGCCAACACAGGTCCAGCATGAGCAATGACTGTAAGGACCAGGCACTAATGGGAGAGAAAGAGTTCTGTGGGGCAACAGTGAGGGAGAGTCATGTGCATGTGACAGCCATGTTCAGATGGGTCTAAACAGAACTTGGACAAAAAAGAATAGGGCTGCAATCTGCCACCACCAAAGGAAGGAAGTACAGCAAGCTGCCCATAATTCCTTCTGCCACTTGGACCCTCTCTGTGGGCAAATACAGAGCTGAGCAGTTCTAGTCACCCACTGAAAAGCCCCTCTCACCGTTATTGATCCCAGGCAGTGAGGATGTCCACAAGCTGCTGCTGTTGTCATTAAAGGTATAGCAGTTCCCATACAAGGGATGGTGGAAGTGGGTGTAATTCCTGAGACAGGGACAGAAATATTCATACCAGGTGAGAAGGGCTGTGAGGCAAAGAGGAAGGACATTCTAAAAGGAACAATTCTGTTTTACACCTGCACAGAGAGGGGCTTACAGCAGATGGGCAGTATTTGTTATGTAAACTAACTCTCAAGGGAAGAGCAATTAAAATGTACTGTAAAAAAGTAATCTTGGAACTGGACAGGCTTTTACGTGAGGTTTTTCACATTGCTAGCTCTTCAGAGTTCAAAAGGGTTTTAGCAGAACTGGCAATTTCTGTATCATCTCCTTAATATTAACAAAGCTTTTAGCTCTTCCTACCTCTTTTCTTACCTTGCTAATGGGTTTCATCTCACTGTCTCTTTGGGACTTTTTGACCATAACGTCAGCAGAGAAGTGGGATGTTTTTTACTGTCCTTATGTAACAACTTTATCTTATTCTCTTGTATGTGGGCTGATATGTACTGCTCTACCATTGGAAATCATTCTTAATGGGAAGAACAAAGAGACTTCTATATTGGTGTATCTGTAACCAAACTGRGATCTGTACCAGTATAACTATTTCATATATGTGAAACCTAGAGAAAGAAGAGGAGAATCCATCCTCTAAGGCAAGAGAGTCTGCAACTCTGTTGAGCACAACCCCCTAGAAGACTCAGAGACATCATTTGAGATAACAGGAACTGAACAAAGAATGATCCCACCTTGGGAAAGAAGTTCTCTAATGCAGGTGTCTTGATTTTCCCTTGGACCCAAGCACAGAATATGAGTGCTGTTAGGAAGACATGGTGGGATATCTCCACCACTTACGCCTTGTCACATGTTGCCTCATTGAAGCGGCAAGCATAGATGAAATTCTCAAAGTCAGACTCATCCAGGGCTTTTGCATCAGGCATCTGTGCCAGGATATTGATATAGTGAAAGCTGTACCATTCTCGCACTGCATCCACCCCTGAGGAGTATGCCTGATGGAAACAATCCTTGTTGTTTTCACTGCACTGGAAGAAAAGAAGGAAAAAACAGCCATGTCAGGGAACTCTTCTTTAAGAGGAGAAGATGTGGATTTGTGATATCTGTGTTCCCTCAGTACAGGCAAGAAACAAGCCAGTGTGGAAAAATGCCATAATGCTCTCGTGCTTCACAAAAAGGCAGTCAATAGCAAGGGGGAAAGCAATTCCAATGAAGCTCCTCACTGGAAGGGAAACACCAGGTCAATGAGCAAGGCTGAGTTAAACCCASGAGACAGCAAATTACAGCAAGATATGCAATGTGATTGAAGTGGAATATAAACCAAAGCTTTAAATTCTTGTGTGGGGAGCCTTTCCTTGAGGGTGTGTCCAGACAAGAGTTTGTGATCCTCTGGGAACTCTAGTTAACTGGCAAGTGATTAGCTTCAGTCCTCCAGAGCCTTTGTAAATGCAAACACAGATACCCTACGGCGGAGGCAGGGAAGCTGCTGCCCAGCAGCAAATACAGCCATGACCACATTTTACATGGTCCACAGCCACCCAATACTTTGTGGTATTATTGGGCAACATTAGTGTTAACATTTCATATGTGGCTCTCCTTCAGAAAGAATAAGGTTCCCCTACTCTATCTAAGAACTAATGGGTATTGAAAGGGACAATTTTCCTGAGGCTTGCATGAATGAGAAGAGGACTTGAGGAGCAGGATTGCATTGTGCAAAGGATTCAACTTTACCTTAACCTGTCATTAGCAAAAGCCAGTGCAGCTTAATCATACTTCCACATGGAGAAGGGCATGGCCAAAAGTATAACAGGTTAGTGGTAGCTAGGCAGAGACTGGAGTGGGTAAGACAGAGGGTATCCAGGAGTCTCACCAGAACAAAGCCAATTTTCCAGTCGTTCTTGTCCACTGAGGGACTGTTCTCTGGCAAACTGACTAAGTTATCCCGTTTCTGCCTTCGCAGCGGATGGCGCTGAACGTGATGGAGCAGACTCCTAGAACTACGTTTTCGTGTGGACTGAGTTGACCAGTCGCTTCGTGCCAGAGACATGTTGTAGTCATAGAGGTCTAGCAGTGTCTGATGGGTGATCTGGTCCAGTTCATCTAGCTTCTTCCGGATGGCGCTGTATCTGTACAGCAGGAGACAGAAGCTTGCAAGGTTAAAGCTGGATACATATAAAGAGTTCTGGATATGACCTGTGGCAAACAAAGTTTGATGGGGCGATTCAGGGCGTTCCCACTAGCTGTAAATCCAACCTCTTCTGGAAGCTACCATCCTCCTAGGAGACAAATAAATGCATCTGTTTCTGCTCCACTGCAGTACGCACTGCAGACTGTTAATGTAAACCACCAAGTAAAGCAGTCTAAACTAATATGCCTTAGTATGAATGCCCTGCAGCAGCAAAGGTCTATTAGAGGTTTCCCTTCCACCAGCACTGCTACTGAATGGGACATTCAAGGACCAGGAGGAGAGTAAGAGTATACATTTTTATTCTACACCTACAAGAATCAAGGCAGTTGACAACTCCCGGAGTCGATTTCCTACCTGTAGGGATTGAGGGTGCATAGGGTCACGGCAGGGAAAGTCAGCCTGTCGGAGTTGAGGTTGAGATTGAGGTTGACAGGATAGCTGAAGTATTCCCTGTAGAGGATCCCAAACTGCCAGTACATTAAGCTGAAGGTGAGGAAGAACAGAACGGACCAGAAGGCTGTCTTCATCTTATTCTTTTTGGAGCACACTAGGCGGATAGCGCCATGGATGGTCGTGTTGCTACAGAAGAACTGGAATAGCTCCTGGTAGGAACTGTAGAATTCGATGAGGCCCTCTCGCTCATCTTCTTTCTGTTGCTGCTCGGATTCCTGCTTGCACTCACTCATTTTCTCTCCTTCTGGCATCTTCCCTGCCTTCCCGGACCCATCCTGCAGCCCAAACTCAGAATCAGCAACGCAGACACCCCTTGCAATGGTCGCAACTCCAGGAAGCTCTGCTGCCTGCAGAACCTGGCTCGGCAGCACTGTCTTCCCCCAGGCCCTGCCGCTTTCCCTCCCTCCCTCCTCCGCGACCCCCCTCCCTGGCGCCCTCACCGAGGCTGCAGCCCTCCGCGCTCCCTCTCCCGCCGCGCAGCGCGCCCATCTCGCCGCT
>NW_028187111.1:1276029-1352560 GCF_003343005.1 Rhea americana
CTCCTGGGGAAGAAAAGCTTCTTTAAACTCTCAAGTGTCCGCGGCCGAGCCGGCCGGGCCGGGCGAGGTGACCTTGGCGCCGCCATCGGGGGCCGAGGCGCCGTCGGGGCCCCGCGGAGGCGGGCTGGGCCCCCCACGGGCGCGCTCCTCCGAGCAGGCAGCGAGCAGCCCAGCCCCGGCCAGGTGGGGCCCCGGGAACATCGTGTCCTTCCTCCCCCGCCACCTCCTCCTCCCCCACTGCCTCCCAGCAAGGAGAGGTGATGCAGAAAGAAAGTTGGCAGCGGTTGTGCCAAGGGCATGGGGACGCATCCAGTGCCAGCAGCACTGTACCCACAGAGGCACAGAGTGCATCTGGATGCTGCCTTGGTCCTTCTCTGTGCCTGCTCATTATGGGGACTCCTGGTGCTTCAGGACTTTAATCCTTGACTTTTGCTCCTCAGTGGCAAAGTCAAGGGAGATTCTGCGTTTTGGATGATGGCGCTAAACTGCACGAGGGATGGGGTTGGTGCAGAGAAGGCTCGCAGGGACTAGGCGATACACATGAGGGAACAACACCTTTGCTGGTTCACTGACCAAAGAAATCTTTCATCTCCAGAACTATGTAGCCCAGCCATTGGGGGGAATATATTTCTCTAATCTCTGCCTAGGGAATTAAAGCCTCCTCTCATTACCCGAAGCCCTGCTATGCTTCCTCAGACCACAGAAATGAACCCATAACCGAACATGATCAGGAGTCCATAACAGACCCCTGCTGTTAGGACCTCCTTCCCAATCCTTTCTCCAGATGGTTTTGACCCAAGCTGTTTTGGGTTTTTGCTTCCTTCTTTCGTTTAGGAATACCTTTGTCAGATTAGTCCTTGTTCAGATTCTTCTGTACCTGCGCCTGGATTTTGTTTCTTATTTGAGTTTGGTCAGTGACTCAAAGTACACAGCCATTTTTACCTCTTCATGTTGCAAAATATCATGCTTGAGGAAGGCAAGGAGTACACTTGTAAGGCTGGCAGAAAGCGACAGCATGCCAGGAACAGCATGATGATAGCTACTCGTTACGTATCCACTACTTAGAGTACTATGCAGCCACTGCTTAGAGCCTTCCCCATGTCAGAAAGCAAAGAAAAGCAAAAGCACTACTTCCATGTGATTCTAAACCAAATTTTGTCTCAAGCAATTTGTTTTGAACTTTCCTCATTATGACAAAAACAAGTTAGAGGAACTGRGACGGGTGGGGAGAACAAGCTAAAGCTGCTTCAAATGCCTGTCACAAAGCAGCTTCCCGCACGTGTTAAAACAGCCCTTCTGGATCAGACCAATGGCCCGTTCAGCTCAATATCCCGTCTCTGACAGTGCCAATAGGAGATGCCACTCAGGGAGAGCATGCCAGCTCGTCTTACCATTGCTATTTTCATGTTTTGTGCAATATGTGGAAAATCCCTGAAGATGCATGTCAGCCTTTTGAACCAGCCTTGTCGCATACYGCTTAAACTCAGTGCACATACCCATTTTACTAGTACTGAAGAGGCATCAGCAGTGACACTTACCAGTATCATCTCGGGTGCTGTAATCCAGTAGGTGTATAGAGAATCTGTTTACAGCTTGTCTGACTTACATTATTGCAATTTTCTGAAATTACTAAGCCGCACTCACAGACCATCCTCCAAATCTTCCCCCGTTATTACTGGAATTGTGTCCTGACAAAATTAATTTTGCCCTTGAAAATGGCCATTGGTACTCATTATTTTAATGTCCCAACAGAGCAATTACAGCCAAAGTTGGTACAGCTGACAGTTAGATATTCTATGATTTCTACAGTATTTACAAGCATTTTATACCTTTGCAAATTAGTTCAGAAACACATCAGTCCTTTTTTTTTGCTGCGTGTGAGACAAAGGCAACTTACATTTTTTTGGTTTCTTTTGACTAGATGAAGTTAAAAAAAATACAACATCTGGACTGATTTAGAATCTCAGCCAAATGAGATTCTAAATCAATTTTCTCAGCACGTCCATCATGGCTGACAATTTTTATCACTGAGCTGTTTGGGAGAACTTTTGGCCTTAGACAGCTTGGACAATAGTAATTGATACTTAGAGTGTGAGTATATRTATCGTAAGTTTTATATTTAGTCATGTATAAATATATATTCATCATATCTATATATTTATATCTATATACATACACATATACATATTTGTTTTATTTTTGAGAAGACTCTTTCGATGTGTTAYACTTTTTCTTCTAAAGAATTAAAAAAAAAAATAAATTGTTGACTCTTTCAGSTTTTCCTGTTGCTGTGTCAGCTGTTACCTAAGCGATTCCCTTTCCCTCCTCTCTCAYGCTGGTGGTGACCTGCTCAGACTGCCATGCATTAGCTGCTGCTGTAGCACACCTCAGAGCCCTTATCAGCCCTTGAGGTGAATTCCCATGGTTTCAATCATACAACTGTCACGGTTTGGACATGCGTTTGTCGAATCATAAAGTTCCAGCGGTCGCACGGGTGTGTGACAGATTGATTGCCAACTCACAAAATAATCTAAAATTTCTAATTGATTTTAACATTTTTACAACTGCAATTACCATTTGATTTCCTGAATACATCATTTGTGCTTTTGAAACAATGCAAACAAGAAATCACCTACTTCCTTCTCAACTGCTGGTCTCAGTCCGTATTTGCAGAACTTCAGGATTTGCTACCCCTTCAAGTTTTTTGATTATGCTGTCCTCTTCACTTACATCTTCCCAGCTTTTGTTCTGTTTGTCTCATGTATAGATGAACCAGGTCATTTGCGTGACCATCTCCTGAACAAGATTTCCTGTCTTAGATTGTACCATTTTCGTCAGCCATGCCTCGCTATGACAGAAGATAGTGACATGAGATTATTAGTATAATCTGCAAGTGTTCACTGTTGATATTTTAGGTGATCAGATACACTTTTGTCTCCAAATTCCCTCACCTCAAGAGACTTAGTAATTTGCCCATCCACAAATATCTGGATATTTATYGTATATAAGGGTCTGTTGAGGCAAATCACATCTTTAATCAGATTTGCAATATTTACTTGACATCTAAAAAAAACTTTGAATCAAGGACCTTTATACGGAGAAGATTCATTTCCTTCAACTGTTTGTCGCTAGGTTCTTCCCTTCTGAAATGGAAAGCAATGTGTTGCTCTGTGCAGTGATTCTGTATATTGTGTCTTCACAAGCTGGATGTATGATTGACTTTTATGGCTACTGAGCAACCTTTGAATAAGCATGAATCATTTTTTATGGAATCAAAACTGAAGTATTTCCTTAGCAGGTATGTCTGTTATCTCCCCAAGTAGGAATGTAATAACAGTGTGTAATGCATACAAGATTTAAAAATAGAAGAAATTTTTTATTATACAATATGCTGCTATTGCRGTGGGAAAAAAAGTCTCTTGCTAATATTTGATCTTAATATCCTTCTGATATGGATACCAAATCACATGCATTTTTTGAACTATTTGAAAGATCTGTGATCAGTTTAGTTATTTTATTTTTATATATATGCAGTTCAGTTAGAAAAAGCTTTTCTTTCTGCTGCAAAGTAGATGCCAATATTTATTTCTGGATTATTTACAATTGATTATATTTTTGCATTAAAACTAGCAAYCCAAAATGTCAAGGAGTAGCAGCACAGCTGGTACTGCAAATTTAAGTGAAGTGGCCAAAGAAACACCAGCTTAGTGGCTGATAACAGTGCATAGATGTCGGGCTACCTTTTGTACTGCTGTTTTTCAGGGAAGAATTATTTACCTGGGATTCATGGATTCACTTCTGGCAGAGGTGGTGATCTCTGCAGAGGATCCTTGTTAAAAACCCATCAAGAATCTGTAGACCAATCTGACAGGCTTTTGAATGCCTCCCTCCTTGCTCCTAATGTAACCTAGCAGGCAGCAAGGGTTTATGCCCCAAATAACCAGTGATACTGCAAGCAGCAGGAGCATGCTGTGTAGTCACGCCCACATTTTTGGGTCCTGAGGAGCTGCTTTTCAATTTTGTTTTGTTCRTATTTACCTTGTAGGAACAGCATTGTTGCAGAGAGCCATTCTGTTGAAGCAGAAGGTAGTCTGGTAGGAAAACTGAAGCAGGAAGCATTAGCTCCCTTCTTCCGGACTGAAAGGTGGGAGACTACAGGGTAGGGCTTGTGAAAGTCATATACTAAGTATAATGTGTGTGTGTATATATATATATTATATATATATATATATAATAGATAATATAATATCCTCAGTGCAGTATGAGGCTTTGGGAGATGCCTGTACTGCTACTCATTCTCTGCCCCRGCCAGCAAATCTGAACTAGCTCCTGAAACAATTTAGCCCTGGATATTGCCTCCTGCAAGCACTGAATCAGTCTGGTTACTGAACCAGCCTARTTATCCGGAGCCTGTGGTACATTAGCCATGCCACTTTGTTTCCAAGTTCTCTGCCATGTCTGATATAAGAGACTGTCCTCTGTGATAAAATCATTGAGGCTATAGATAGAGCTCTATCAGTAGGGCAGCAAGAAAATATCTCTGCTATAACCCCTAAGCACAGGGTCTTATATATAGGCTCTATCAGCAAAATCAAGAGCTCCTCAGATATTGATTTCAACCTAGTCCAGCTGCAATAGGACTGACTATGGAAGTAGCCACATGAAAATGCCCCATGCTGGCATGGCTAAGCTAAGATGCCCATCCAAAAGGTGGTGCCTGGTCCAGACTGCAGYAGCACAGAGTAAAGTTATAGAGCTGGATATCAAAACCAGTGAATTCCCTGGCTGCTTTGTCCTGAGAGGCAATTAATGAGTGGCAAGATCAAGATGGAGCTTCATTGTGTGTGGATTTATTTTCCTGTTCTCCCCAACTGAAATCTTTAATTTCCTCATTCCAGCCGTAACAATATACCTATTATAACACTCATGTGACTCCCCAGGCCTGTGTCCCCACCCCTTTCATGATCTCTTCTGTGCTTTCC
Source organism: Rhea americana (assembly GCF_003343005.1). Classification (NCBI taxonomy): domain Eukaryota; kingdom Metazoa; phylum Chordata; class Aves; order Rheiformes; family Rheidae; genus Rhea; species Rhea americana. The sequence goes on from NW_028187111.1 coordinate 1,281,012, forward strand.
TGGAAATTTGAAGCAGATGCAGCCACCTCAGACTGGTTTCTCTTCTGACACCTGCTGCTCCTCAGCCAGTAAAGATCACACAGTTGTGCCTAGTCACCTTCTAAGCACACCACCACACCCAGCACAATGCAGTAGACTCTTTTGCTTGCTGCACACAGACGCAAGCTGCTGCCCGTTTGGAGCTTTACTAGAGCTAACATTAAGATAGCCTAGTTTATGTTTACCTACGGTTTTGATGCTGCCCCACTTAAATCTCCAGGTGCCCTCCTCACTCACTCCCATCTCAGTGATYTCATGTTGCTTCTGGTTTTGGTTCTGCTGTGATAATGATCCTCTCCTCTGGAAAATAAACCAGCAATTATATTCTCAAAAATGGAACCCATAGGGAATTAAGACTTTAAAAAAGGCAGTTCATCTATAAATCCTCTATRTCCTTTGCCTCACACACCTGTAAGGCCAGATCTCATAGMCAGATGCCTTGAAGGAACTATCCCYTCACAAAAAGCAGAGCAAAAGACATTGTCACTCTTTTTATTCAGTTGGGTTCCTTTCTCTGCTTGAAAGGATTTAAACCTTTCCAGGCAATATGAACTATCAGAAGATCTCAATTTAGCACAAATGAAGCTCTGGAATGGATGATGAAGCCTCTGTTTCAAGATGTAGCTTGATAAATTCAAGTTAAAGAGTTGGGTAATAAGATAYCCTTGGCTTTACATTGGTAATTGTAATGAAGTATTCCAGGGCTTATCRTCTGTAGGGCCTACAAAGAAGAATGTCTGGATTCATACTTTTTTTCCTGCTTTTCATTCTTCCTTTTAAATAGAAAAGGTTGCAAGCTAGAGGTGGATCCCTCTAGTGAAGCCCTGTAATCACTTCTAGTGATACTGAGAAGGGTGAGGTTTCTTCACTGTAGTCACTATCCCATTCTGCTACCTCTTTTTGTAATTCAGCGTCAAGACAGCAACCATTTCTGTTGAGCAGATATGTGTCTCTTATCAAGAAGTTTACACTCCTCAGCAAATTTGGGGTCAGGAAGGAATTTCCTTCAAGTAAGACTCATGAGGAGGAGAGRGATTTTTGCTGTGTTTCTTTGAGAAAAAGAGAGGCTCTGTCTTCCCCTGTAGTGAAAAATGGTCCACTTCTTAGGATCTAGGGTATTTTTGCCTTACAAATCCCCTGTCAGTAAAGAATCCCAAAGTATTTGCAGCACATCTCCTGCTGTGGTACTCTGCATATTTATCAGTTGAAGTGATTGATCTTTCATGCTAAGGGACTTAATGTTGATGGTGTTTCATGGGAGGGAGGCCTGTGAGAACAACGTGGATATGTGTAAAAGTACCAAGCAAGATGAGAAAAAGAACAATACATGAAGAAATTGATACCAAGCAAACATATGACTTCAGAAATGTTTGAGAAAAGGGAAAAGAAAACAGCAAAAAATAGTGTTGGAAATAGGGGAAAGAAAGGGARCTGAACGGAAAAGAGCAACAACAAATTAATTCAAAAGAAAACATAGAAAACAGTTTCAACCTTCCCAATAAACCGCACCTTGTTGTGATRAGAAGGCCTGTCTTGTCTAGTGGCACTGCAAGATGTGCTGACAAGTTGTATAACTCCTAGAAGATGAATCATGCCAGACAGTTTGAAGGATAGGAGGCAAACAGACTGAAGCTAGTCCATAAACTCTTAAAGCAATGACATCTTGCCTTTCCCTCCCTAGCAGTCATTTTCCCTTCCTTTCTTGCTCCTTGTTGTTCTTGTCCCATTCTACGTGGACCTCTCAACAGGCTCTTCAGCTGTCCTTCAGCATTGTCCAAGGCTGCTCTGCTTCACTGACAGTCATTGTCTTGATCCACCACTTACCAGTGTTCTTCCATRCAGTCCGGACCACTACTCTTCACCATCATCCCTATCCCCTTCTGCCACCTCTTGTTGTAATTCTGCACCACCACATCATTTCTGCTGAGCCAATGTTGCTATTTTTCTCTTACTTCTCACTCCCTCTCTCATATCATCCCATCACCGAGTGCCATAATACTGTTTTCCCGACTGCTATCTTCACCGCTGTTCACATCTTGCCCTCTGCCTCTTGTTCTCTTCCAGCCACTTCTTTTCTTCCTCCATTCTGCTCTAMCAGTCTTTATCTTCTTGACCTGTTGCCCAGCATCATGACCTGTACCAACATCTATCAAAACTATTTTCTTCTGTCTATCCAAAAGTGSCACACCTTTTGTTTTTTCATCTACATTGTCTGAATTTGCTCCTTAACACCTGCTGCCATCTTTACTAAATGGGCATGCTTAAGAAAAATGGGATGAACACCTTTCAAGTGGGATACAGAAAAGATTGTTCAGTGGTTCAGGGGAAGCCACTAAAAGCATCTTTTGAAAAAAATGAAAGTTGTCTACAAATAGAAAAAGTAGAGARTAATGTAAATGTTGGCAAGTTGCATGTAGACAGATAACACATCAGGTCAGAAAAGACTTCAAGGAACAGCTAGTAGAAAGAATCAAAAGTAACCATAAATCTTTCTTGAAACCTATCAGGAACCTGCTAGGTAGTATATAGGGCAAATCGATGATCAGGCTATAGAGGGAGCACATAGTGAAGATASGACAATTGCAGAAATCCTTGCCTTTCTGTTAAGTGTGGCAGAAGCCAGAGATCATCATGGTAGAACCCTTTCTTGTGCAGGATGAGATTCATCAATGAACATGTCTGACATTGAAGTGACTGTGGGAAAATCTGTTCARCTCACTGACAAAATGAACAGTAACTAGTTGCTAGAAACAATGGCTTTTGTCCAAGGGTTTTAAAGGAACTCAGGAATGAAATAGCTGAATTACTCTCGGTAGTGTGTTACTCATGCTTAAACCACCTTGGTACCTGAGGAGGGGAAGGTAGTGAATGAATTTTCAATGAGTTTACATGGGTTCAAAGGGAGAATGGACACCTTCATGGAAAAGAAATCTACTGAGGGTGACTAAACCACAGAAACCACATTCCRTCAGGAAGTACCTGACCTGAAAATGTTTGAAGACTGGGAGAATATTAATGAAAAGTGTAACATGTTTGCCCTGTTCTTACTCTTCACCTTGACCTATCCCTGAGAGGGGGAGGCTAGAAGAAGAGAAATCAGGGAGAAGTCAGATGATTAGGGTGGCCAATGAGTGAGAAAGAGGAGAGGATGAAAGCCAAATGATTAAAAATATAAAAACAGGAAATCAGGAAGGGTAACAGAACTTAGCATCTGCAACAGTACCCATGGCTTCCTGAAACGCTAGATGGCGAATGCTGCCAGTGACCCTCGGCACAGAGACATGACAGCACAGGGGAGGAGAAGTAGGCTATGCAATCACCAGAATCCACTTCCCCACAACCAGGCCTCATCCTCCTCCCGGAGCCGCAGGTGGCCAGTTTGACCTAGGATAGATGGAGGAGGAGGTCCTAGGACTTGCTGGGGCTTCATATGGTGAAGGTGAGGGGTAAGTCCAGCCAGAGCCCAAGCAGTTCTGGAGGATCTGGAGGAGGGCTTGCAGCCAGCACACCGCTCCTTGATGCTTATGTCCCCAGTGGGCTGTGAAAGCCATGCTCTCATATGCCAGTATAAGTGAAGTGTGTGCTGTAATCCATCTTCTGAAGGAGGAGGATGCATGCCTGGATAAATGTTGCCTGGTACTACTGGAGCCAGCTGYGACCTGCAGAGCTGTTAGCTCTTGGCATAAGACAGGGAGAGAGTTGTGGTCCAGGCATTTTGGCAGAGCTACTGATGAAGGTGACAGCAGCAGTCACAGAGGAATGAGTATGTTAGCAGTGGAAGCATAGGTKCTGGTGGTGGCCCTCTCTTTTCTCCTGATTCAGAGGTTTTAGGGATGGAGTCTGAGAGAAGAAAGTCCTAATGTTGCAACCACTGCATCCTCCTGGGGACATGGGTAGGGCTGGTCCTGACTGCTCTGTTTGCTGCTAGAGAGCAAGAGCATCTTGTGTGCTCTGGTCTGTATGGCCCTGTGGGCCTTCACCCCTGTTTGATGTCACCTCTGACCACAGCTCTGACACACTCTCTAGGCTACCATGGACCTCACGAGAACTGCTAGCAACTACTGCTGGCCCCAGAGGCCAGCCTGAAGTCAGCTCTCCCCACTCCGTGTGAGGTTTTTGAGCTTCTCAGTTAATCTTTCCTCTGGAAGGGACTTCTGTAATTTTTCAGTGTCTGCTCATCACTCRTTGAAGGAGACACATATGAACCCACTGCTCTATGTCTTGGGAGAAGCTGTATTTTCAGCAGATGGAGAAGTATGTCTGGTAATAGGTAGGAACTGGGCTGACCTAACATGACACACCATACTGTGGCATGGAGGAGTGGAGTGGGAGTCTGCAGAAGAGTTTAATCTGGGACGCAAGTTAGGGAGTGGTTGTAAAAAAGATGAAGACTCTGGGAAAAAGCCCCAGTTTCTCTCCAGATAAAGAAGAAAGCACAATCCTTTTATTTATTTATTTATGTTTGAACAGACTATTACGAGAGATTCATAAGCTGATATAGCTTAATATTGCTCCTGTCATTGATCTCTAGATAGAGTAGGCCAGAGGAAGTGAGTTTATCAAAAGACTGGGAAAAGGCTGGCAGTTACTGAGAAATGCAGCCCCACAGTGCTAGTGAATCTCTATCCTTGATTCGCATTTTACGCTCTTCACAAAAGCCTGGAGACAGTGTTCCTGCAGTCCAGTTCTTGGGAGGAAAAGTAGCCAACGTATAGCTGCTGCAAGATGATTTTCTCTAAGAAAAGAGCTCTCCAGCTATTGAAAAGCAATCCTTGATGTCTGTGGGCTTTCAAGATGATGCAGCCTTATCTGTGTGGTTATCATTTCACTGTGTATGCATGTGAACTACCTGCTACTTACTGAGCAGGTCCAACAGTGGGCTGTAATGCCAAGCTCTTGAGATGGAGTTTGCTGCTTCAAATTTCTGATCTGGAAATAATGTATGGTAGGAGAGCATAAATGCTGTCCACCTCACCCCTAGAACACAGGTTGCAGTGATTTCTGGCAGTTCATTGATAACTGTTGGGGGGGGGATAAGGGGGATATTTTGTATTATTTCTATAGTCAGTGTGGAAAACTTTCTTGCTGCACACTAGGCTTAAATGGCTTACTTTCCATCATTGCCTGGGGAAATATGAGAGAGGGTTTTAGCTTTGGATGAMTCCCGTACATTAGGCCCTCTGTTATAGGTCCACTAGAGGCCAAAGATGACTGGTGGAATTTGAAGCTTCTCAGCCTAAGCATGTGGTATCGAGGTGGGAACAAGTTTCATAAAGGTCAGCCTTCCTCTCTGTCGGGACATGTAATCTGGACTTTATTTGAAGACTTTGAGAGCTAGCCTACCATTTTCATTAAAAGGTAGCTAGAACAATCATCTTTGCTGTTGAATATATCACAATTTACTCTATTCTGAACATGCCTAAATTTAACCTGCAGCTGTTGATTCTTGCTATGCTTTTCTTTACAGGTTATGATGCCATTAGTATTCTRTATTTTCTGTGGTGTAATTAAGAGATACTAGATCAGTAAGATCAGAGTAGTGTCTAACTCTTTCCCCATAGGGCATTTTCCTAGCTTCCTAATTGGTCCTGTCATTTAGCTCTGGACCACCTCCAAATTTTCAATATGTCCATTCAGCTAGTCCATGAGTGCCTTCATTGATTCCTGCTCCAGGATAGCAAGCTCTGGGAGCAAGGCAGCAAGTATTCACTTTAAGAGCTGGAATTTAATCTGCCTGTCAACGCTGAGTTCCTTTGTGAGCTCCCTCTCCTGAGTCCCAGGTCTTAGGTTCCATTTCTCTTGAATGAAGGTCCTACGATCTCCCTTTCTTCACAGCGTTCTGCTCGCCTGTTCACCAGCCCCAGAGCCTTGCAACAGACTTGCTTCCACGGAGTTGTGTGGGAAGTGCACAGACAGAAAACCACCATTCAAAACTAAAAATATTTATTTATTGGTAGCGCATCAAAAATGAAGAGGAAATGGTACAAGCAAAAAATGCTTCTGCTGGCAGTTACGCTCTGCCATTAGTCACTGTTAARTATTCTTTCAGGTCAGGCAATGAATAGCGATTTATGGCATTGAGCTAGCATGGKAGATCTCGCACCCTAGGAGATTCCATGGACATTACTGAGCATTCTTACTTTGTCTTAATATGCTCAGCTAAACATTTGACCCATGCTGATCTGAACGAGTCTCTCAACTTTAGCTACTGATCTTCTTGCCATTTGCAAATTGTGTCAACAATAATTTTTATAGTTATATTTCCTGACGCAAACATTGAATAGCACTGAGCTCCCTGTGAAAGAAGCACACACTTTCAGCAGTGACTGATGTTTCTTTCTGGACAATTATTTTTTGAGATTTGTGAGTTAGCCAATAATTATTCCATATAACACAAATCATGATGTTTATATACATTACTGTTTTTTCCTGGAGAACGTCATGTTTACCTACAAATGTCTTGGTTTGTTAAATCTGCAATCAGTACTTTTATCAACCAAATTATTATTTTGTAAAAGAACGAGTTAGGTATCTTTCTCATATCCTTTAAAAAATAAAACCACATACTAAATTATTAATTTCATTTTCATTTTTGAAGTCTTTGTTAGCTGTCTTGCGGTAGCATCACACTCTCTTGCCTATGAATATTATTATGGAACCATCTAAGTCACCTCTGTCATCTTGCTTATTCTCTGTGAACACTGGCACAATTTTAACACTTTTCCAGTATCTTGGGATTCCTCTCCTGTTCCAGGGTTTGTAAATATCTGATTCTAATGGACTCAATACCTCCTCAACCAAAACTTCTATGATGCTGAGGTGCTAATTTTCTTGGCCTATTGATCTGAAAATACGTAAGCTTAATAGATACTATTAGAAACCCTCCTAAGTTTATAAATAGACTAGAAAGCTGTTCACCACCCTCATGTAATCTGAATAAATAATTCTGCTTCTTTCTGTATACAAACAAATATCCTCTCTGTATCAAAAAATCTCTATCAGAAATCTCCTCTGTCAACAGTTTTACCTATATCCATCTGGTAAGGGTCTAGGCCATCGCTAGAATTGCTTGGTTCCCAATATACGTTGTAAAACTCCTTCCAAGTGCCTTTAGTGCTAGCAGCAATCCAGTTTTTCCAGATACTTTGAACACTCCTTATCAGCTTGTACGCTTCATTACTTCTTATGTATGTTGTGTGCCATATAGCTTCTTTCCATCTATACCTTCCTTTTCTTTTTTTTTCTGTCGGTTATATACAAGATTTCTAAGTGCTACCTTCAAATTCCTGTCAGACAGATGAAAGTTAGATTTCTGCCTATTTCAGAACTGTAGAACCACAGATGTTCTTGTAAACTTCTGTTAGCGAAATTTCTGTTAAATTTTTTTTTAACTTTCTGTTACAGTATTTTCATCATATTTTTGATTGCTTTGCTTGCAGTCAGTTTAACTTGTAATTTCCTCACTTTGGGGATTTACTCTTTTGAAGCATCAATTCTGCATACATATTTACCCATCCCTACAGACAGTTAAGACTCATACAWACATACAAGAATATCTTCCTTAAAAACTTGCCTTCTAGACATTAATCAAACCTATATATAGCTATAGACATACACCTATATGCAACATGTGCATATATGTATGTTGAATTCCTATTTATAAAATGTGCATGTACTCATACACAGTCATACAAATGCTCAACCATACACAGTGTGCTTTTTTCTGAAACTGGAATAGAAACATTTCTAGAAATGTATGCACGTTGCATCTAATGTGGCATCCGAGCAATGAGCTGAGGCTATCAGTGTTTGCTCTACCACGACGAAGACATGCTTTTCTGTGACTCCACGTCTCCGAAGCTGCTCAGCTCCTCCATGAAGGAGAGCCCTGCCCATACTGACCAATAACTCTGTTAATATTTGGGCAGAGCTGGCTCTCCTGAGCAGGATATACCAGGAAAAGGGAGACAAATGAGTGTAGGCAAGGGCTTCTTTTACTCTGAACCTCTTAGAAGTTGCTCAGCCTTTGGTTTAACTGAAAAGGAAAAGGGGGAAAAAAAGAGTAAAATTTAGGTAGTGGTATAAAACATTACCCTGCATTTCACCAGAAATGATTGGKGAAAAGCACTCCAGCCCTGCAAAGAGGCACTCTAAGGAAATAAAGACTACTAGCTATGGGACGATCTGCTGCTTATTACCTTTCCAGCTGCGTCTTGCACAAGGGGAATAAAATCAGAGGATGAACTAGTGCTCTGAGATGCCCCAGTCCTTAGCTGAGCACTRCTATGTAACTATCAGGAGGCAGAGGCAGGAGCTTACCCTGCACACCCTTTTCCCTTTCTCCTCCCCATATTCTGCTCCCATGCCAGCCCTAGCAGTCACTGGCCTGTTCCCTCAGCCTCTTTAACCCACTGAAACACCCAAGAACTAACCAGTGTTTTGATGGCTTTAATTTCTGCCATTTTTGGTGAGCTGAAGTGGTTCATGGCACCTGCCAAGTGTTTGAGCCAGGAAAAGTAAGCAAGGGGAGCACACTGATGGGGATGAGGGGAGGGGAAGAAGAAGGGAGCTAGACCCCCTTGCTGTCACCAGTGCTGAGCTGATAATTCAGCTCACTGCATCTTGTGAGGAATGAAARTCTCTTGTGAGCAGGTTTCCAGCCTATGCTCTCCCCGTTTCCCTCCAGGGCATCCTGAGATATTCTGACCTTGGTCTCTCCTGATCAGGGCACAGAAGAGGAAGACACCCCGTGTTCCCTCTCTCATACTAGAGAAGTGGCTCCATGTAACAGATTCCTACCTGTCCTTTTCATCCTGAGCACAATGAAGAGGACAACGACAAAAATTACAGTAGCAAGGATGCCTCCCACCAGCCCTTCCAATCTTGTTTTTTCTGTTGAGGAAAAGATCGCTGATGTTATGTTGATGCTTGAGCAGCTGGACAGCAAGAAAATTATCACAGTTAAACAAGTTCCCCCAGGGACTAACCATGCACATGCTCTTGTCAGGTATACAAATGGGACATGAAACCTGAGCTAAGGCCATCAAGACACAGGGCCAGTTATACTGGCTAGACTGACGTGTTGTAACTTGTTAAACTGCAGTTAACTTGATTGCTTGTTCCTGTGGGGTCAGGRGGAGACAAGAGCAATCTCCCATCAGGAAAAAGAGTGAGAACCCCAAGAGCATAGCAGGTTCCATAGGGAAAAGCAGTTTTTTATGCTGCTGGGACTATAGTTTCCAAGTAGACCCATCCTCTAGTTGAACATCAGGTTCAGCTGGGTGCCTGAGCCCTTGAGGAGGTCCAGATGTTTTGATTCCCATCAGGGGTAGATGAGGTAGCAGGAGGTCAGGGCTTACCTGATGCCTTCAGATAGGCCCTAACAGAGATGGGCTCCTCCAGGGCCACATGTGAAACATGGCAGCTGTAGGTGGCTGGTGCCTGCACTGTAGCTGAGCTGATGCTCAGGTAGGAGGTGATGCTGTAAGTGCCATCTTGGCTTCGCTGGTGGCTGGATAAACGTGCGCTTGAGAGAGTGATTTCTGCTTCATCCTCAGCAGTCTTCTGAGTCCAGCTCACGGAGACATCCAGGGGGTAATAGCCAGCAATGTTGCAGGTCAGAGTAGTAGTGACATCTCTCTCAAATGACACATGTGCTGGAATCACATGAACTCTTGGGGGCTCTAGCAGGAGATAAACAGGAAATTAGCTTGGTCAGAAACTATCAATAGGATACAAAAGTTCCTGTCCACAAGGGAAGGAAGATGAGTTGTCCCCAATGAATGTTGGGGGCAATGGGATAAGGGTGCAGTGTAATGTCAGCCCCTGGGGACCTAGATTCCTGTTGCCCCCAGGTTGCCTTCCTCACCAACCACCTGCAGCTGGATGATGTGCTGGATCTGGTGCAGTGGGGTGGACACCAAACAGATGTATGTGCCCTCATCTCCCACGCTCACTCCTTGCAGATGAAGTGATGCATTTCCATTCCCCAGCAACTGTGCCAAATCCACATGGACTTTTGGCTCCGCTATTGGTCCTGTGCTCCCTGCCTGGTACCGAAACAGGCTTCGCCCACTGCCTCGATGCTGCCTCTTCCACTCCAGAGAGGACAGCAGGGAGCTGGGAGCCAAGGCAAACTGGCAGTCAAGGATGACTAAGCCGCCAAGGCGGGTGCGCAGGGAAGTGTTGCATGACGACGATTGAAATTCAACTAGAAACAGAACGAAAGACATAGGCAAATAGAGTGTTAAACAGATATGGTTTTAAACAGAGCACTCTCTGGCGGGAACTACTCACACTGAACTTCCTACTCAGAGAAGGCATGCTGCACAGTGCCCCAAGGCCATATGGCCTGAAGAGCAGGAGGAAACTATCCTAGTGGGGTTACCAGGGCAGAGAAACAGGTGGACACCAAGTACAGGTCATGGTCTTGAAGGACAAAATGCTTGCCACTCTCAGGAAATGGCCAGAGCACATGAACCTCTGAGAAGAGGGATGAGAGGGGCAAGATTATCCGTGAGGAAGGGCCTTTACAGAGGAACCTGCACAACAGAGCCCTTCCTTCCCTACGTGAYTCCTCTCAGCAGCTCTAAGGTACTCGCAGGAGGGTAGGGAATGGGGCTCTTGGGGAGGTAGGCTCTCTTCCCCTTGTGTCCATCGGGGCATCTGGTCACCTGTGGTTAGCACTGTTCCCTTTTTGCTCACAGGAATCCTCAGCTTTGGGTGCAGTATTGCATCAGGCTTCTCCTGCGCGCTGCTGCAGTGGGGACCTCTGAGCAACAGGGCAATACTGATCCCGCTGGAGAGCCGCAGAGTTCCTATGAACCAGGAGGCAGGGCAGAGCCCCTTGCCATGCTGCTGGAAGTTGTATGGGGAGATCTCACAGTTCACCTCCTCCCTGTTACAGTCGGCGTGCAGCAGGGACTCTGCGTGTGGGATGGATACCAACAGGGCTGTGAAGATAGGAGAGAGAGATTTAACCATCTGAGTCCAAATGAGGAAAGCAAATGAAAGCTGATGAGACATACTTTGGAGACACACCATGTGCTGCCACAGTCAGTCAGAGCCCTGCAATGTAATGTTAGGCTTACCAAATGAAGGCTTCGAAAGAACATCAGATGTTTGTCATGATTGTCTTACGACCCTCTGTCTGTTCATTGTGTTTTATCCTACCAGATTGTACAGAGTTCACTCTAGGCAAGGGAAGCTGCTAGGAAAAGAGAATATACAGAACAGATTTCTTTTAGCTAACTCAACAGAGTAACCTGTGCATATGAAATACCCACCAAAGACTAGCAATATTTATTCTTGTTAGAGATGAGCCCAGAAGCAAAGGAGATAATGAAGCTTCACTGTTAAGCAAAAAGAAAGGGTGGCAAGAAGGCAGGAGCAGCTGGATGGAGAGACCGTCTATACCTATGCCATTTGTCAAAACGTAAGCGTAGGCATAAGCATCCTGGTGACCTACATGTTTTCTATCCCTACTGCTGGAAACTAACTCAGTGTGGAGAGGACAAGCTGTATTTGTGATGCCTGATAGCAGATTTGCTGCAGTGTGCTTGAACTCATCCATATCTCATCCATCCATACTGTGTGAAGGAGAGCTTGGACTCACGTTAATGCAGGAGGGAGGTGCCTCAACACAGTTTCCTAATGTCTTCCAAGAATTCCTTCCTTAAAGTCTCAATTGCTGAGTTTAAGAAATTGTGTGTAAACTTTAGCTGCCACTCAAAAATTATTTTTCTGAACTCAGTTAAAGGAAAAACTTGAAGGTAGAACCCCGGTGATTGTAAATGGTCAAAACCCAGGAGGCAGGTCTCTTACCTCAGCTATCCAACTCACCTGAAGCTTCAAAAACAATGCGAGGAGAGGAGCCAGCATTTTCTTGTGGCACTACATAATCAGTCGCCTCACCCAAGCTCCCATCATCTCTGACACTGACATTCCTCAGCACAAGGAGAGCAGGGTCCTTGGAGAGCGAGCCACCAAAGGCACCTGGCGAGCCCTTCGGATCGTCTCCCACGTAGAGGCAGTCCAGGACTATATCCACTGTTTGAAATGGAGGCGCTGCAGTGGGATCTTTTGTTGACACTTGAGGGAGGGGAATGAACCACTTTCAAGGTCTGCATGTGCACATATGCACAAATCCCACTGCATCCTTGTAAGAAAGAAATTAATCCTACCCTTTCTCTAGGATGGAGAACAGGAATAAATAAGCACGAGGCCGTGGGCTGGCTGCTTCTTTAGGGTTCCTCTTTTGATCCTGACCAAAGCAGCCCCTCTGTTTCTCTAGTATTGTACCTCTGACAACAGAGGGAAGCAGCTGTTCAGGAGTTTTTACTTGGAGACCTCCATTTAAGGACTAGGGTTAGGGGATGTAAGCATGGGATCAGCCCTTTGCCACTGCTGTTGGAGCYTGCTCCGGTTTCCCAGAAGGTCCATCCTGCCACACTCCCTTAACTCACCTGCATCCAGACCAAGCAGGCCACAGAAGAAGAGGAGCTTCTGAATCATCCTGTCCTCGGGGGAAAGGGGTTTCCAGATGGTCTCCAAGCCCAGAAGACCATACAGGAATCAAACCTTGCCCTAGACTGCTGACAGGCTGCTGCTTTTGATTTCACTTTCACTCTGGCGACACAGCAGCAGGGGAAAAAAAAAAGTTAACTCTTCCTTTACCAAACATCTGAGTCTGAGGGCTTAATGGTGAAGTCTTGAGACAGCAGAAGAGTGGAGTGCTATAGACTGGCATCGAGGGGCATCCCCAGACCTGCAGGTGTTTTTTTTTCACTGAGTCCTTCTTTAAAAGTCTGTGTCATGGCAGCCTCTTCCCAGTGTCCTCCTACATGCTGCCTCTTTCCTTCTGCACTCACTGAGCCCCTTGCAAAGCCAGTGACTTCTCTGTGCGTGAGCCTTTCTGCAGACTTGTGCTTCCTGAGAGACTTTGGGGTAGAAGTTGGTTTGTTGGAATTTTTTTGGTTGATCCCTCTCTAACTGAAGGAAACGCTTGAAAAGTGGTTTGATCTGAGGCACTATGACACAGCACTGAGAGCCTGGCAGGATGCTGTCCTGGTGCCAGAAACAAGGCAAGCTTGCGCTTAGTGGGAAAAAACATCATGGAAAGAAATCAAGCTGCTGCACAGGCGTAACGGAGGGAATGGATGAGTTCTGRTGGTATTTTAAATACTGCCTTTTTCTGCCTCTCTGCGTTACAGTGAGAGAAAATGGTTGCTTGTCTTCCTCTGTGTTCTGTTCCTCTCTGCACAGTCTTTCTAGCCCTGGCAGTGACGCAGCTTACCCTTGCCATGGGCTGCTATCATCACGTACACATTCAAGCAAGTCTCGATGCAGATTTACTCCTTGCATCTCAGTCCCATCCTCACTCACCACTTCAGTCCCACCACTTCAGTCCCACTTGGAACAGAGTCATGAGGAACATTAATTCTTCCTACTCCTCGAGGATTCCTGAATTTAGTCTCGGCTTTTCTGCTCTTGGCAGCTGCACACCTCTTCCAGACTGGCTTGCTGTAGATAGACAGGCATATACAGACAATACCGACAACAGGCAGGCGAGCCCACAGTGAAGCTCAGACAAAGTACGCTTGTCATTTTTCCCGTGTTGCGAGTCAAGTTACTGTGACAGTCTGCWGGAAGTGACGCCCCCTCCTGCCTCTTCTGCATTGTATTTCTGCTTTAGGAATCAAAGGAGCCTCTTTGTTTTATGACCCATGGGGTTTCTGCGCTCTGCCTGTTTGGCTCTGGGAGCAGACGGCCTCCTCGAGTACAGCTAAGATGGGCTGAGAGAAGAGCCCATCCTGTGCTGTTGCCCCACAAGCTGGGGCTGCTCTGGAGAGTTCCTGGAAAGCCATCGGGGCAGAGCGCAGGCATCKCTGCTGCGCCTGCGCTCGGGGCAAAGGCTGCAGCTCTCCCTGCTGGGGCAAGGCTTCTTTCCCTAATGTGTTTCTCTAGCTGCTCCCGTGGGACCAGGACTGCACTCGGAGCCTACGGGAGCAGATTGGGCCATTAGCTTTTTAAGCACAGAAGTTGAGGGAAGTCTGCAGCTGGTGCTGCAGCTGTGAAATGAATTGTGGCTTACTGCTTTCAGGGAGGTTCAAACATAATAGTAATGCTAGAATTTGCCTTTCAGAGCAATAAACTGCTCTAGACTGTTCTCTGTAATCAAATCCTTCCAGATGTTTGGTAAAGCTGAGACTCCCTTCTGTTCTCTGGAGCTGCAGTCCTACGCCTGCTGGATCAGCCTGGCTAAAGGAAACAGAACTGGTAACAAGTTTTGCAATACATTAAACTGTATTTTGCAATACATTAAACTGGCTCATAAATACAATTTTACTGTATAGGTATCCTGTCAATGTTGCTGCTGCAGCTGCTGGAAGAGAGTTGTGTTATAGGTGTGCCTGGTTTTGTATGCAGGGAGCTGAAAGCCCGTAAAATATGTACCTGGCAGAAGATAAAGAGGGCAGGAGCCTGGACAGCAAGCAGAGAGAGGTACTGATGGAGAAGCATCAGGCAGCCAATACTAACAGCTAAAGGGCTATCTAGTTCAGCTAAGAAAAGCAGAGGAGGTCAGGGAGTACTAACAGAGATGTCTCTATCCTATAGGGTATCTCAGGCGATATTGTGGAATCAGAGAAGTGGTGGTGGGAAGGGAGCTCTGGAGGTCTCCAGGCCAATATCCTGCTAGATCAGGTTGGCATAAGTTTGTCCAGGCAAGTCTGGAAACTCTCCAGGGATGGAGACTCTACCATCTTTCTGAGTATACCTGTTCCAGTGCTGAACTACTATCCTGCTGATAAAAAAAGTTTTTCCTAAAGTCCAGCCTGACCTTTCCAAGCTGCAACTTGTTGTCATTGCCCCCTTTTTATTATCTGGCACTACTGAGAAGAGTTTGGCTCCACTATCTTTGTTGTATCTACAACCCTTCAAATAGTTGTAGGATAGAACTAGAAACAACTACTATGGGGTGTAAATTAGTTATCATACAAGTGGCAGAAATATGGTGGCATACCAGTCATGCTTGGTACTAAAATATTCTTCAGTTCAGGACTGGTAGAAATGAAGCTAAAGACAGTGAGTTAGCATCAGATTAATGATGCAACAGGTTATTTACATAAAACTCGGGAAGAAAGTTCGGGAGATAAATCCCACAAGAAACTATGCTACCATGCGAAACTAATTTCAGATTTATGAACTGAAGACTAAACTCTGATAATCGTAATTGTCTACATTTTTCAGTGTAACAAATGACAAATTCCTTTACAAAACAGTCACTGAACCAACAAAAGATTACTTAGTTGTAAATAGCAATTAAGTCATAGAGCAGCTGGTCATCAAAAATAAATCAGGACTGTGTGATCATAGTTTGCTTATATATAAATTAAGCAGGAACCTTAATAAAAGTAGGTCTGTACATGAAAGGTTTTTTCAAAAGGAAAAGGCATCAAGGATTTAGGAGAACTCATTAACTTAGACTACAGAGGTTGAGGATCTGAATGTGAAAGAAGCCCAGAATTTCTGTCAGAGCTACACAGCAGTTTTGGAATTTGCATCCCAAGTAAAGAAGCAAAAATCACTCTGTAACTACCTGGATAAACAGCCAGACTCACTGTGTTATTAAAAATAAGTGAAGAATAAGAAAGGAGACAGATTGGCAATGAAAACTCTTTTCTTTACATATTTGCAGATATTATGTGACATGTCAATCTGGAGAAGAAACTTTCAAAAGTAGAGAAAGTTTTTCAGCAATATAAGCAAATAACTGAACCAGGAAGGAGAAGATGACTATGCAGAGAGAAAAAATAATTATAACTGATACACAGCCTTATTCTACACCCAGGAAAATCAAACTGAAGAGTGGAGCAGAGGAAAGGAGAGTAATGAATATGAGGGTACAAGCATTACTTGATTTGAAAGTAAAGCAAATATTGTGATGAAATAAAGAAAATAAGCTAAGACAAGTATTTTATTGGATTTTTTAACTATAATAATTTTTATTCCTAAGAAAGCAACAAAGAGTTACAAACCTTTACAAAATAGCATTGTTCAGATAAACTTTATTTATGCTYACTCAGTTTTGGGAGTTGGAGGCCTGGCAAATAATTTCTTCCTTCAGTCTAGACTTATGGTATGTTTTGCTGTGTGGCCTACCCTTTTGCCCCTGAAGAAATACAACCTCTACCATGTTACTGTGTAACACTGAATGGGAATTCCTCAAAGAGAAGCATTTTTCTAGAATATCAGTTGTTGGCAGTGAATGATGAGTATGCAGGAACATCAAAATTGGTGACTTTTCATGGTTTTACAGTGGACTCTCAGCTCTGGTCTTTCAACAACACACTAGCTGAACAGTCTACTTCAGAGCAGAGGTCACACTACATGACGAGTCATGATAAAGATTATAATACAGAACAGAATCTGCAATTCAGTGAGTTCACAAGGCTCGTGCAAATATCTTACTATGTCACTAAAAGTCAAAATAAATAAACTCTCCATTCTCCTTCTTATGCTCTTCATATGTCTCTGCTCCACTAAGTATGTTTCTGCTCTGCTATCCCATCCTTCTAGTTTCTGTTGAATTGAATTATTTCCTCTGGACACATTTCCAGTCCCATCCTCTTTCACATCCCACTTCCCTTCATGCATGCGCACTTTTACCTTTTTCCACTTGCCTCTCACCATGTTATCTTTACTCTGTCAGGTCACCTCTATCCAAACCATTTACCTTTCCTGTTTCCAGTCTTCCCACTCTCTTGTCCTCGGTCTTTTCTGTCCTGCTCTGACCTCTTTGATTTCCATGAGGCCATCATTCCAGTTCCCATTCTTCCAGCAAGAAGAAAAACTGCAAAATTTGTCAGTCCTTAGAGTGTGCAGAGTATTGTTCTTGTCCTTCACAAGATGTGGGCAGCGCTAATGGGATCCAAGCCATGAAGGTCTGAAGTGTGAGATGTGGACAGAGAACAACCTCTGTGCTCTGCTGGATTGGATCCACTTTCCCATTTCAGGTTCCTTCACAGCAAAACAGCTGTTTTAAAAAGTAACAATTGCAATGTTTCTTCTGATTCAGTCCCTCAAGCTGACATTCAGGAAATATTTTGGGTCCTAATGCCTATTTAGATGGCTAACATTCTAATGGGAAAGTTTCCTTATTTTCTTTGATTTTCCATTGGTCAAGTTACAAGCCTAAACAAAGAGGCTGAAGATTTGCTAAATCCAAGCCCACACCTCCCTAGCCTCTTTAGTTCCTGCTAATGAGTAGCACCATCAACATTGGGCTAGCCTGGCATACCTACACTGATTAGTTAAACCGTGTCTGATACCATCCACAATTCTCCTCTAGTGTTAAATGAGAGATAAAGTAAGAAACTTCTACTAGCTGGTAGGTACTCACTATTCTGAGTGGGACCTCCACTTYGCTGTACCATCTTCCCTCCTCCAGGGTGGGATTAACCAGACTAATCTAAAGGTCACTGTGGATGATTAGCTTCTACTGCATAAAACTGTAGCATAGGCTGTAAATAAATCTTGTTGACTCAACCAAATTTATAATTTATAGAAGTATGCATATATATTTACCTGGGTGAATTTGCTTCTTTCTCTCTCAGTGAATTGGGAGCCTGTATATCTCCAGTGTATTTTATAGTAGTACCCAAGAGGAAAGCATTGAAGTCTACTCCCCTAGATGTTGCATCTTAACCCAAATTGTTCCCTAGATGTAGTGGTTGAGACATTCCTCTCTCTAACCTACACTTCTAATGATAATACTTGCCAAAGCTGCAGCCTCTCTGCAGTCTGACTTTGGCACCTCACTCCCAGGGAAGAAGCAAGTTCACAGGTTATAAGGCTGCTACATAAGTCAGAAGATCTCTAGAGAAAGGAAGATACAAGAAGAAAATCCCCTGAAGCTGACAGAAGTAGGCCTGAACCAGGACAGCAACAATGTCAGTGACACTGATACTAAAGGTAAAATGAGCCCAATTCACCCCTAAAATAAACCAGTTTCAGTGGACCGATGCCAGTTTACAGCAGTTAACTGATTGATCAAGAGACAGTTCATAGACTGAATTTACTTTCTAATGGTCTCTTATACCTGCCTTGAATACTGACTCACTCTATGTATAAGGCTCTTCTTTTTTTTTCTCCTAAAATTGTCCATAATTTTAAGTGCCTCCATTTTTAAGTACCCAGCTGAGATACTGGCACCTTATTTTTGCACACGCGTTTGCAGCTCTTTCATCAGGCTCTTTCATGAAAGACATCATCATGTAAAGGCCAATCTAGAAAATTTATGTTGTCTCACAGACGTCAACTTTCCTATATAAATCACAGAGTGGTAGTATTGGACAACCTACTTCATAGTGGATTTTCTGAGTACAGCTGAGTTGTTGTAAGCATCTTTATAGGATAGTAAGTTTGTTTTTGCACAGTAATTAAACCACAGGACGAAGGAAAGAACACYGAGCTTTAACTGCAGCCTCAGCCAGCTCAGATTCCTTGTGTCATTTTGCCTTATTTTTCTACACGTAAAACTGTGTTGCTACTTGTCTTGTTTTCCACAAGATTCACAGTTTTACTCTCATGTGTACAGAATTATGAGACTTCCCAGGAAGAATCTCTAGGGAAAGGCAACAGGATGCCATGAATAAAAAAACCTCAGTAATTGCTAGTAGTTCTGGTCATAATCCTGGGACTAATTTGTACCCCAACAAATCAAAGGATATTTTCCTGAGGGCATGTATCTGGAGAAGAAAAATATTCTTACACGGTAGAATCTCACAGGGACCATTTAAGCTGCAAGTATAGATGAGGACAAACAGTACTCAGGATTGTTTCTGGCACCATGCAATTCATGCCATGGTTACCATGGKCTTGATTCAGGTTCATCAGCGACCATGAGTGATGGCCCTTATCAGTAAGAGGTAGTTTTCCCTTTTGTAACCTGCTCATCCTAGATCTACGTCAAAACRGAGAACTGCAAGTGCAGCATGTCTCAGTATACCTGAGTCAGGTTTAATCCAGCTGGCCCATGTATCGAGAGCAGCAGCACCGGCACCTACTCTGCCATGTGAGCACCTGGCTTAGGCCACCACAGATCCATGAGTGCTTGCACCTCATGCCTGTGAAGTGAAAGCCAGGTCACAGGTATTGAGCTCATGCTTATGAGCTTACAAAAGAAAGTGATTGTATACAAAGTCTGCAAGCCGTTGAATCACTCTAAAGCCATTTCGGAGGAATCCCACCTACAATGAGAACTATGGTATTTCTAACTAGCATGTCTGAAATCAGTCTAAATACTGGAATGAGCCATCCACTGTTCATAGAATTCCTGCTTTCTCTCAAATTAACATATTTCAACTTAATTATTAAAAAATCAACCAAATCTTAAGTACTTTTCTGCTTTGTTAGAATAGAAAGATCTTTATACTCCATTTGATATCTTCCATGTTTCATGATTTTTTCAATTTTTCCCCTTTTTAATTGTAGTAARCATTATCCATACTATTACTGAATGGGTTGCTGAATGTTTTTTCTTTTACAGAAAAAAAATCTTGCTGTGATAAATTGTTCATTGCAAAACTGATTAGGCAAAACATTCTGAAAGTGACTTGAGATAATTTTTGATGGCTTTAGTGGATATTTAAATGAAACATTTAGAGACAATTATTGATTGAAAAATATAAAAAATCAACAGACTCTCTAAAACTGTCTGCAGCATTGCTATTTCTAAGAATGAGTGAGTTTGCTTTGGTTGGGTTTTAATGTTCCCATGAGCTCAACTTCAGGCATGCACTCAAATCCTGTCCCAAATAGGCATGTCTGCCTGAATCAGGGCCCTAAAGGATGGTTTGTGGTTTTGCAGTGCATTCCTGGCTCCTCACTGGAATTCTAATTTATTCACTTTATTTTTGGGTCTCCTTTCCCTTTATCCACATCTCAGAGTACCTTAGTAATTCCTAYGCCTGTCAGGCTGGAGAGCACCTGTCTGTGTGCCCAGAACTAGTCAAGCTGTACCTACATTAACATACCTACATTAACTGTTCTTTTTTTCTCTCAGGGACATGGTGTAGGAGCAATGACCTACCTTCAAGGTTGCTACTTTCAGACAATATCCTTATTACTTTCTCCAGGTTTCTCAATTAAGCAAAGAACAGAAAAAGAAATAGAAAGCACATGACATCCGTGAGCAGTGTGCCAGAACTCTATGGATGACGTTTTAACAATTAAATTAATGCAAGAAAAAGATGCAGGATGTTCCAGATATAGCTGGAGGGAAGCCAATTTTGTATTTCCGAATGAGAGTTAGAAACAACAATCTTTACAACCAGATTTCCAAATCTTCTTTCAAACGACCTTGAAAGGACCATGGCGAAAGGGATGCAGGTTGTTTAGAATCTGTGCTTGAAAGTAGAGACCAAGGTCTTTTGAATCTTATCTCGACGTTCACACATGCTCGTCAGCAACACAGGGTCCTTCTTGTGCTCCACGTCGTAGAAAGGACAGTTCTTCAGGTGTTCAGACATGCTCATGGCATCATTGAACTGCCATTTGTTAACTGTGGAGAACAGGCTGCTGAACTGCCAGATCTAATATGTGGGGAAGGGAGGGAGAACACTGGAATGTTAGCAAAGTGTAACAGGGTTTTAAAAAACTCGCTCGGCTTATAGTGAATGTACGCGATGTGTACTGGATAGACTAGTGAAATTCTGATCATGCAGGGCTAGTATAACATATAAAAATGTGGTCTGTATTGGTATATACCTCATGCTTGCTGTTTTTTTCTGCTTTTGTTATCAACCGCTATTTTTAATAGGAAAGCATCCTTCTACAGTTTTTGGTGCTAATCCAGTGCTGTACATTAGGAAATCCAGGACACCTGACCACTACATCACACATGTACTGTGTTAAAAAAATGGAGATTAGATGCATCCAAGGCAGTTATAAAGCAAAGTAAATAGAGCATGGTTGTATAATCTCTCTCTCTCTCTCTNAAAAAAAAAAAAAAAAAAAGGAAAAAAAAAAGACTGAATAAAGAATAAAGATCTCCTTAGAGTTGAAAACATATATTAGTAACTTGAAAGTACCCACCCCATAACAAGCCTAGAAAATTAAAAGGCTAAGATTTTTCCTAGAAGAAATCCAATCTTGTAAAAAAAAGGAATGGTGCGGTTAAAATATGCAAACTTTGTTTGCAGTGATAATATGTATTTGTGATAAGACTGTGCTTAAATCACTTTAATATTTGCCRTATCCCACTAGATCAATTTATTTTTTAAAGTCATATTGGATTTCTTTTCCCTACAAATGTACTTTCTTGTAGAAGAAGGACAGTAGGTGGGTGTGTTACAGGTCAGAATTACCTGCACCTGTCCTAGTTCTAGGTAATCGTAGCTGTTATACACAAGAATCAAGAAGTTCAGTTTAATTACAAATGGAATTTTCAAGAAGAATCTGTGCATTGGAAACCGATTCATGTGGGGTCAAAACAGACAGCTAACATGAAAGGGTTGGATATTCTTTAAAGGGAAGACTGCTGGTTTGAAATTATGCTACTAACTGGAGGTAACTGCTATTTGATTGCTCAACTGGAATTTCTTCCTTCTATTGAAGGAAGCCACATCCTGCAGTAAATGATTTCAATGTATATTTTCTGTTTTGGATTTGGCAATTCAAYTTGCAGCCATTGGTTCTTGTTACACTAGATTTAGAACTTGCCACACTTTGTATTTTCTCTTAATAGTGAATACTTTTCATGAATTGCTAGGTTTCCATTTGGAAATATCAATAAGTGGAGATCTTTAGCTGTCTGTTTGAAAGCCAGATCATTAGATCATTTTTGCAAGTCTTCTTTGGATCTCTTTAAATTATTTGTCCCTAGGTCTGTTTCTYGTGGGCTTGATCATGCAAAARTCTCTGATATTCCCTCTCCYGTTTTATGTRAGAGCAACTGCAARGCTATCAGCCAGCAAAAAACTGCARCAACTGTTGTTTCAACTAGGATTTAAACTAAGTTGTGTTCACATACTTCATTCAGACTACCCAGACAGCCAATAGGGAAAATAATTTTCCATTACAAACAGTGGGAGGCAAATTTCAGATCACCAGCTTAGCAAGAAARGGCTTCTTATCTCGATGCTTCTCTTTAAGGTGCTCACATCCCAAGAAACCAGACTTTTATGACAACCTTGTGAACTACTAATCATGAAACTACTAATCATGAAAACGCTAGGAGGCTGTTGTGAATACTGARCTCCTTTCACATTTACATCTCCTTGTTCTTTACACTTTTAAGTGTTCTGAAGCATGCTTTAGTTTCAAGATGCCCTAGACCCACTTGTAAAGAGGAAAAAAGAAAAGGACAAACCCCAAGTTCTTTAAGAACCCGTGTGTAACCTTTAAGGATCAGGAATTCTCAATTCATAGTGCCTATGCGAACTAGTTACCCAAAGCAAGCCTGAGTGGCAACTTTCAGCTGATCAGTAGGTGCTCATTTACACCTTCCTACCTTTGCTAGATTTACTGTGCTTTACATCCTTGCAACCTCCCCATTCTCTGCTGCAGTTTACAACCTCCTGATCCTTCCCTATGTCTGTGTGCTTACATSCAGCATCACTTGCTATGCATGTGTTTTTCCTGGAGAGAACCCACGGCTATCCTTTTCCCAATATCAATCACTTGCCTCTCTGCGAGCTTTCCATGAAGTACCTCCATGGGAATATCTTTTTTTCTCCCAGACCAGTAGGACCATTCCTCTCTCTTGAAGAAGAGTGGCACAGATGTTCCTCATCAGCACTGACACCTGCGATAGCTGAGATAAGCTGAAGCTGTCCAGGAATCCAGCAATGTACTTGAGCACTTCTACTGGCAGGCTACTCAGCGAGTCTTTATTTCTCCCTCGATTAGTGACCGTGGAGTTGCACTTTCCTGATTCAACAAGGAGGGTGTCAACCTCTGGTTTAATAGCAAATGTCTTGAGAGGCTGGCTGTATATAACCTTGGCCTTATATCCAGCAGGGCGGAAGTGGTTTTGAACGTAAGTGCATCCCAAGTAGGCCAGCGGACAGCGATGCTGGAACCATCCATCYAGACATGATTGGATATCAGCATGCACATTCTTGAAATGTGATGGGAACTCGTCCCTTCTGAAGAAGTGACTGCACATGAATGTGAAAGCTGAACTGCTTTTGTTGTGTCTCCTTGTAACACATTCTGTGTAGAGCTCCACATGGAGTTCTGGTGGGCTTTTTTCATCTACAATATCTGCTAGAACAGCATTGGARGAGAAGGGTTCCACCTCGAAGTTGTATGTCTGAGTTGCAAAATCCACAAAAAGTCCATCAATACCCCTTGTTTCAGAGATCTCATGGCCTTTCAGTTCTTTTTCCAGTGCACACAACAAAGTAGTTTTAATTATATTTGCTTTAGGTAGTTCTTCTAGGCTTATTCCCAATTCTGAGGTATCCACCAACTTGTCTGCGGTTGGCATCTTGTGTCCCAGGGCATCTCCCAGTCGTGCTCTTTTGCCACAATAGCTAACTGGCACTTTGAAGGTGTAAACTGTCTTTACCTCCTGAGCTTCTAAGTTCCCATACACAAAGTCTTTTTCTTTGGGAGTGCAAGCAGCTAGCTGGCCAAAGCGAATGAGCATTCCCCCATGATGTACCAGATACATATTGTAATCAGCTACACCAACTTCTTTCTTCAGTCTCTCCAGGACTCCTTCTTGCCAGGGAGCCAGTCCTGTCATTTCTGTATTTGGTGCTACCTGTTCAGTCTTTTGGTGTTTTGCTTCTTCTGCATCAGGTACTTTCTTTGCCTTCTCTGTGGAGGTATCAGTGCAAGTGGCTGATGCTATTTTCTTGGAAGCCTCCTCTGTCTTTTTTCCTGCACTGACTGCTGAGCCTGTTACCTTGCAAGCCAAGAGCTCTTTGCTGAAAATGTTCTCCCAGGTTTTGTAACCCCCTAGATCCATTCCTTCTTTGTCCTTTGCCAGTTCTTCCCGCTCACGTTGGCTGAGCTCAGATGATTGGTGATCACCTTCTAGAGAACCRCTGATTAATCCTCCCACAGCACCTTCTTCCTCCCCTGTGGCTTCATCCATTAGTTCTTCCACTTCATACTTTTCTCTCCATTCTGGAAACAATTCAGCCATTTTCAAAGTCCTGAAAAGTATTTTCTGGTCTCTGAGGGCCAAGGCCGTGTCAAGACAGTCTTCATTCAAGGTTTCCTTCATAATATTCTGATGGAGGGTTGTGTCTGAATCCACATTTGGCCAGCGATTCCACTCCATTGAGCAGCAGACAACACTGGCTGGACAGACTTGAAGGTGCTTTGCCAGCTTAAAGCGGGCCATGGAGAAAGGACAGCCATATGCTGAGTTGAGGCAAGAGACCTGCTCTAAAGGACAGAGCAATTGGTGYTCCTCCTCCTTGCACATGTGAAAGGTTGCCCCGCAGCGAAGGTGGCAGCTGATYACCATGCAGGAGACGGAGGGCTCAATCGGTGCACGGCAGTGCCGGCTGAAACATCTCTCACAGTGTTTGTGCTGCCCTGGGGGAGGCTTCTGAGTCCGGTGCTGCATGTAGCAAAGACAAGAAGAAAAGCATTACTATCTGGAGGAGCAAGAATGGTGGTCAGATTGCCTGGGTTTGATTTCCACGTGGTGGGWTCACATAGAGGGAATAAGGCTGTGGGTAAAGGACTTCTGGTTACTTTTCAGCAGTGATCCCTATGCTACAAAGTAGCCTGATAGCAGYGGGATTATAGGTAGGGTCTTAGAGGTCTTTAGTTGTTAGCACAGCAGAGGCAGTAAAGTRAGAGAATGAGCTGATTTCTGTCCCTGTATTTGCACTGATGCACTCTATTCCAAACTGCTGAAATCAAAGCTGCAAAAGAAATTATGTGAGGGCACAGAAAAGTTCCCCATTTCCTCAATATTATTTGAGTAGGAAAGATGACATTTTTTTCCTCCTCCCTTGAAAAATTAGCTGGTCATTTGACCTACAAGTGTCATCATGCCCCGACCCTCATATTAACATGAACGCTTCACAAATGAACCTTCCTTTCTTCTACAGTAGCAAAGACTGAGAGTGAGGGATGTTGTCAAGATCACATTTCCCAGTGTGCTAAACAGCCTGGGTTAAGGCTGATTTGCTTGTTCTTCTTYGCTCTACTTCCCTGATTTACCTGTATATTCCTAAATGATGCCTCATGCCATGGAATAGAGACTACTGGGGACTTTCCTTCTGGCTGGTTTCTCTGTTATATCCACTTGTAGGAGCCAAAATCCTGAATGAGGTAATGCCTTAGTTTACATTTTGGGGAGAAGCTCCAGAGTGCAGTGGAGGCCTATATCAAGGTTGTACTCACCCAGTTAAATCCACTTCCACTTTTTTTTTTTTTTTTTAACAGATTCCTATTTGGTGACCACCTTCCTCCCTCTTGTCTTGCTGTCTCCAGTGAATGTTAAGTAGATACAAAAGAAGGGAAGAGGGCAAGTATGGCTTATGCCACGCTCTGTTCAGCACCAGTGTGCAGCAAGAACAGAACAGGAGCGACAAATATCTAACCTCAGCAGAGCTTTCCCCTTCCTGTGACAGTAYAGGAGAGGTCAGCTCTGAGCATGCTTTTTACAGGATGCCTCTTTGAGAAAGAATCTTCCCCCGCCTTATTTTTTAACCTAGAKCATTCCTTTTATGTATTTTAGAGTATGATTCCACAAACAGGTCATCACCACTCTGTTTTTTGGTTCATTCTAGGTGCTTCTGAAAAGTCAGCGTGAAACACTATCTGAAACAGAATAGGTGATTGTGACTTGATCATATTTTTAATCCAGTTTGTGAAGATGTTGTCTTCAAGTGATACCACAGAGGGCCAGAAAATAGGGAAACAGGTCCTAGGCAACAAGAATGGAAATAAACAATACCAGTCTAGTCTCTGTTTCCTAAATTCAGCTGCCATCAGGCAGCTCCATTAATTTAATGCTTTGCAACTGACAGACTGGATTAACAGAAGTTGAGGATGCCAAGAGGAATGTTTCAGAAATTTCAACCAGCTTTATCATGTAAACAGGCTACATGTTCTCTTAAGGAAGACTGYATTTCAGTTCTCACAATTCTGTATTTCTGTGGTTTCAAAATATATACAAACTTTTCCAATTTTCTCTTCGAAAAACTGTAATATAAAAAGGACATATGATGTTCCTAATGTCCAACAACAAAACTGCTGAAGTACAAGAGTGATGTATGAACTTTCTTTTATAAAATGTTATCACTAGCAGATTACTAGCTTTGTGTGAGAATGAAACACTTACCTACTTTGGTTTCATTACTGTATTTTTACTTCGTTTCCAGGATGCCAATTACATGACTTAAATCAGCTAATTATAAAACTTGTTTTCAAAAGTTCTCAATGCCCCTTTGCTCATAATATCTCTACCCTTGTAATATTTTCAGGCAACAGATGTTACCCCTTCTTAAAAATGAGAAAACTGAAGCATGGAGATCAATGGCAAGTAAATGGAGATGGTGAGTAACATAGACACATCTTCCTTTGAAGTAAAAATGTAAGAACATAAGGAATGACATTCTGGGTCAAGCCCATGGTCCACATACCCAAGCAACCTGTCTCCAACAATGAACCTAAGAGATGCTGGGGCATTTTGTAGTCCTTTCCCCTTGTACACTCCCAGCATGCACAAGAGATGGATTAGAGAATTAGAGGCTGCCCAGTCCTTCTGCTGCTTCCTTGGAGCACCAACTGACACCACTAACTTGGTCCCCAAAATAGCTGCTGCATATGGAAGACTCCATACTTTTGATTCTCTGCTCATTGCTATAAAGGCCAGGATGCTTTGCAGCCTGGTTGTTTGGTGCAAATCTTTGTGGGAGGGAGAACATTAATGATAAGCATGAACTGTAGTTGTGTTCCCCAAAAACAGGACCCAGGACTTTTTATTTATTTGTTCTTTTTTTTCCCTGTCATTTCTTGTAAGAAACAGGACTGGGGAACTTTTCCTCAGTCAAAATGTCAAGAGGATTCTTGACAAGTCTACCACCACACCTTCTGTGTGGTAGGACCTACCATAGCTGCACTGGACTCTTGATTGGCTCTGGGAAAAAATACATGCTATTAGTAAAATAATTTAGATTTTGCTTTTTCCAAGGTCAAAGAAAATGCAGTGGCAGCATTTACCTAGATGTAAGTGCTTTTGAAACCCCAGGCATAAGTGACCTAACCCTGAGGAGAGCTATACTGCAGAGGAAGCAGGCTCAGGATCCAGGAGAAGAAATGCTATGTGATGGCCCTTCCCTTCTCTTTCTTGAAGGTACTATTTCAACAGCTCATCTTTCACACTTTCACATCCAGGCCATGGAAGTCAGGAACAATGCGGGAGAAGGAAAGACGCCTGGGAAAAGCACTGCATGTTGGTTCCTGCAGTCATGAAAGACTACCTTTATGTTTGAATTTGATGTGTATTGATTGCTCAACACATCTTCATTTCATCTGTTGCAACTGCCAGTGCTGACCAATACCTATTCACACCTCTTACTTAATCAGCCACATCCTCGCCCCATCTTGCATAGTAAAGGAATAAGTCCTTTCCTTTGTGATCCCTTTACTCAGAGCTTGGGTACCTTGGCCTTTCTTTGCACACATGGGATAAGCTCAAGAGAGCAATGCAGAAAAGTAGTATTTCATAACTATCTATTATAGTATTCCCTGCCTTTTTCTGGTTTCTGCACTGAGTTCTGCACAGAGGTGACACCATGATGCTGGCCAGGATGGCCCCAGCCAGATCCAGCCCCTAAATACATACTCTTTAGGATGCTATCTGTCCCTCTTTAGACTGTTTAGTTACATCTACTTCTGTGCAGCTCAAAGAAGCAAGAGACACAGATGGATACATTTCTCTTTGGCAGCATCCCTGCTACTCTCATTCTTGTAGCATTCTTCTGCAAATATAATTTCTAAAAATAGTCCCAGCTATGACTTGCATAAGGTCAGAAGAAGGCTGAGTACATTACACTACAATAAAAACATGAATGTATGAACAATACTTTCCACTGCAAAACTAACTCATAGAGAGAAATAATTGATAAATAAAAATATATCCTAAGGCATAGGCCTTATGGTTCTCTGCAGCCACAGAAATGGTTGCTTGCAAAGTTTCAGAGCCTGCTTTCATATATACGCTGTTGTATGCTGGAACTAATCACATCGGAATCACTTGTATAAAAAGAAAATACGGGTTCTTTTCCTTATGAGAAGTGACCATACCAGAGCATTTAGAACCAGAATCAGTCTTCACAATTATTTGGATTTGCCATTTTTAGTTTAGTTTACCTCTTCTCTAAGTTGTAAATGCTGTTCTGTCAGACAAATGATTTCTATCCCTCTCTCCTTACTATTAAATCTCCTAAACTAGAGGACAACAAGAAAGGAGAAAGAATTTTTCTGGTATATATCATTCTCTACTAGGTATTTTGAATGCTTCTCATATTCTGACATACTGGTAATCAGGAGCTCTGTATTTTAACTGATGATTTAGTTAGCTCTGTATTTTAGTTGATGATATTATTGTCAATGCACAAGTTACAATCAACTTTCAACACACTAACAGTTTACAAATTCTTGCCTCAGTAAGTTTGATACATAAAATTCAGAGGCTGATGAGACACATAGGTCAGGTAATGAAACATTTCTACATACTCCTATTTCCCTGCAACTTAATATCTCCTAAGAGCTGGGTTAAAAAAAGGCAAAATAGAAATGCTTATTTGAATCATGTTCAAGCTACTATGGAATGAAAGGATGTACATTACAGTCCACATTCTGTCCACTTTGGTAAATCTTCATTTTTAGACTGCAATGACAGCAATTCAGGTAAGGTTTAAAAATACACAGCTGCTATTCTAACTGCAAATATTTCTGTGTTTGGAGCAGATGTGTTCAGTGACAATAATTTATGGTTTATGAATTAAATATATTTTACTTTTCAGTAAATATATATTTAATTCAGTTGTAGTCAATGAGCCAAAACAATACAAGTGTTTTCCTCTATRTTATTTGCTATATATAGAGGACTGATACATTATCTTTTTAAAGATAATATATCATATCTGAGTTCTTCTTACAGAATCAAGGGATCACTCCCATTTTAAGGAACCATCAAAAAGTATCAAAAGAAACCTCTGATAATTAGTTTACAGAGTGCCTCTGAGAYGTGACTGCAAAAGAACATAAAACGATTTTTGAAGACTTACAATGACATAAGCAACTTGTAAAAATTTCAGGAAAGTTTGGAGCTAAGAATTTTAAAGTTATATATGATGTTACAACAGAAAAAATATCTTAAAGGAATGTGAGTATTTTGAGGTGTACAGGACATAGCAGGAATTCGCTATTTCTTTTAATCGTTATTACCCATTATGTGGCCTTAATCTTATTTTCAGCATAACACTTAAAACTTGAAGTGAATACATAGTTACTAATTTCCTTACAGGCTTTTTGAATATATTTACTATCTTAGAAACTGAGTGGTTCACAAGCCATAATAAATTCATCTTTGCTGTACTAGAGGTATACTAGAGGTAAAAAGATATTATTACTCCTATCTGACAGCTGGAGCATTAAAGCATAGAAAGATTAAAATAAATATAATTAAATATAGTATTTTAGATAAAAAAAATATCTGCCAAGCACAGAGATACTTAGGGTCTTATATTTCACTTGAAGTTGTATGTCTTCAGCACAAAACCACTGGCAGAGACGGGATAGGAACACACTCACTAGAGTAGTGTTGATATCTCTTTAAACTAGAAACCTTCTCTTTTTGTGCCATGCATCATACCGCATTTGGACATGATTCTGGAGACACGAAGTTTTCTGAAGTCCTGTTGTTTGTTACAATTAATTGAAAATAAAAAAAGCAAATCCAAGGATGCCATTGTTTGGCATCATAGTGATCTCTAACTGAGCCCAAGCCCTGCAGCAGGGACAGCTATAGCTTGACTTTGCCTTAGGAGCAGCAGGTCACTGTCCTCTGTGTTACACCTGCTCTGCAATCACCACTCAGACTGATCTCATGTACGTGTTGCTAGCCTAGCTTTAAATGAGTCATGCAGTGAGAATGGTGCAACTCAGGGCCAGTAGAAGGGGAGTGTAAAAAGTATAGGTGAAATGTTCACCTGGAATGCTAGTGAACTGCTACTGAGTGCACGCAAGTCATGGTTTCTCAGGGATACAGAATTTGCACAAGTCAGTATGGGTTTTACAGTGGCACTTCAACTGCAGGACAACCCTTCTGGTGAGCTTCAAATACCTGGAATAAGATACGGAGAGTGTAAAGGTTTTCAGTGAGACAACTGTCCTGTCAGGTAAGCCCAAACATAGACAGAGATGAGGCTGGAACAGTCAGGGAGCCATTCCCTGTATTTTCTAGCTGTGCATCAGCTGACTGAAGCTGGGCTGTTCTGTGGCAGTAACCACTGGTTCAGAATTACTGAAAGGGCTGGAATTGCTTTACATTGAAAAGATAYGTTCTAAAATGGCAGAGATGGTGTGGGTCCATAGCACAGGGCATCAGTCAGGCAGAGGCTTCAGTCCCTGCTCCCTGCTTTTTTTGCAGAGCACTGCTCAAGTATCTTCAGCTCCCTAAATCTGGCAAGCRGGATTGTGGAGCTGAAGAGAAGCTAGGGCACACACAGCCTCCTGCCCCTACAAGCCTGTGTTGCACACAGGCATTTCAGCGGCATGGGAGCTTGCTTTTGCAATATCTATCCAGCGAGATGCACTAGCGCTCTTATGGGAGGAGGAGGGGAGAGTTGAGGATAACAAGGTAACGTGGGGCACTGCTGGAATATACTCAGAGCAGCATGCCGCAGGCATCAATGACGTTTCCTGCTCCTCCCTAGCTGGAACAATTTAGTCATAGGTCATCTTAGACAAAGGCGAAAAAAAAAAAAAATCCATGTGCTGAAGCGATCCCCTGGGCTTGCAGTACGCTGCTGGGCAGCACAGTACAGCCTCATAGCATAGCAGGAGGATCTTGTGCTGGGCATGCTGGGGAGTCATGTGGAAGCCAGGCAGCAAAGGGAGAAGGGAGGCTGTGACACACGGCTGCTCTGCAGCTCTCAGTGCATATGAAGGGTCCCTGTGCTGTCCTTGGTGGAAACATACATTATTAAGCAAACTCTTACCTTGCACCAATAACTGACAAATGGGCTTAGTGCTGGTTTGAGTTCAGTAAGCACTTTAAAATAACAGATTTGAGTTTAGTTGCAGTTTGAGAAAAAAAAAAGTCCAAACTGTTTTTTTTCCTTTGGGCTCAGGTTCTATTTTACTCTCTGGTAGCAATATCATTAACATACTTCTTTGAAAACTTTTCGAGATAATCAAGTGACTGGTTTTAATTAAACCAAACCAAACCAAACAAACAAACAAAAAATCAGCCCAAGGCAGATGCCCAGCACAGAGAATTTCAGAGCTAATGTTTAACTCATAAAAACAAGAGAGAAAAGACTCCTAAATAAAAACTGCTCAGCAGCCATAACTCTAAATGGTACAGTAGTACCCATAACATTTCTAATTCTTACTCCATCATCTTTTTATTCAATATGGACAAAAAATGTGCAGTTTCCATATGAATATATTAAAATTCATTGGATTTTAWGTCTTAGCATTTTTGCCACAAGGTTGTTCCTGCTTCCTCTCTGACCCTTACTGTATCTTCTTGTGATACCTCCTTCTTTTACTTTTTTTCCCATTTCTTGGAAATTACAGGAACTGAATTATTGATTTATTKTCTGTCCTAACACTGAAGTTCCCATTTTAGTCAACATCTTAGGGTTGCAAACCAAGGCTAGTCCACTGAATGAATAATGGACTTTTTTTTTTTCTTTTTTTTTCTTTTTTTTTTAAGAGTAACATGTTGCAGAAGTTACCAGGTGCCTCTGTTTTAGGGTGCCACTTAAGACATCTTCTATTTGATTATTCTACCTCATCCTAACCACTAAGATTATTTTGAAGGCATGTCTTGATTTTCATAGCTTGACAGAATAACCATTGCATAAGCTTTGATCAATAAACACTGCATTCCACTTACAAAACCTTACCTTAATCATAGAGTCCCTGTGTTTGCACCAAACACTTGTTCACTTGGTTTTGCTCAGCTGAGTTGAAGTGAGATGGATAAGGGATAACTGGAAGCAGAGAAAGAGGACAGAATGGGAGGGCACAGAGCAAGCCCAAGTACAAACATCAAGTAGTTTTGGATGTTAAAAATAAAACTAGTGCATGTGACCATGTAGGTCAGCTTACAGAGCAGCCTCCTCCACTGTATTTATTAACACTGTAACTACTGGAGTGATACTTAGCAGAGAAAATGGAGAGAAAGAAGTAACCGTGTCCTCTGTCCTGGGTACTTAGAGGAGCAGATCACAACATTTTCCAGAACTGTACAGGTGTCCTGCCACTCTCCTAAGAAGATTCAGTTCCCAGTCCTTTACAGCTTGACCTTTTTTTTTGTGCCCATATCAGTTTATGATTTCTGCTATTCCAATTGTCACTATGTCCCATAGCCCTGTTGTAATGAACTGCAGCAAYAGATGCAAACGGTGATGAAGTCAGTCTGATCCACAGCAGACTGGGGCCTGGGAGAGGGGTACTGTGGGGAGAAAGACAGCCAAAATGACCCAGAATCGGCCTGGCAGTGTCCCAGCCCTCACTGAGGGGTCTCTGTAACTCAAGCCACTGCATGCACACCAAAAGGGTCCAGCCAGCAAATGGGAGAAACTCCTTAGAGGTGCAGTTCGCAGTGCCTCCCTCCCCAGCCAAACTTGGCAGTAACAGCAAAGATAAGTAACCTTATTTAAAGGTCAACATGAGTCTATCAAAGAATTTCAGATACATATATGGCAAATGCACATATACAGGTACTCTGTAATTATCAGTGACATTCAGGTAGTGCCTGAGATGGTCTCTGGCATCACACACRGTGCGTGTCCTTTGCCTTGGCAGCCTGATCTCTGTGAGGGCACACAGGAAAGGCCACTACTTCTAACTAGCCTGGGGCACTGCTCATGCCCCTTCCAGCATTGCTGCTTGTTCGAGACCTTCTTGGACAGAGCAGCAGTTAAGCACCCTTTGTTTTCTTCCTTCTGGGGTGTGGACATGTTGCTGCCTCTCCCTAGTGGTTGTCTAACCTGCGCTTGTCGGCAAAGACACCTCTGGCAACCCTGCTGTGGTATGTGACTGGCTTTCTTCAGTTTGGAAACACACAGCACCTTTTTGCTGCTGTGGCGGCAACTCAGAGATCCTAACTCACACCAAACTTTTTGTTTTGCTTTATTTTCTCCTTTCCCTATCTGCAAGTCCCCAGTGACTCTGATGGTTTCAAACAGTTCAGGCAACTGTGTTTTCATTTTTATGTTGAACAAAATGTCAGCAGGTGACAACCAAGAGTTGCTGGTGCCAGCTGTAATTTAGTAGTGCTAAATATGGTAAACAGTCTGGTTCCATGGCCTTTTTTAGAAAGTGCTGTATTATTATGATACCATTTTCTATCACCTCATTGCACTGGGGAAAACAGGGGCAGCAGTAATATATCTAAACCTGTATTTCTCCCAATCACAACATTATCACTGATCTGTTCACCCTTTTCACCTCTTCTTCTCAAACTCCAGTTCAGGTTTATTCTTCAACCTCGACTCCCTCTTTAATATTGTCATTGTATTTTTGGACTGTGTTTAAATACATATCATTTGCATGCTTTCTTGTATATGAACCACAAGTACTTCTCAAAAACATGTTCTCTTGGTTGAGGAGTAAACTCCCTCCAGCTGAATTAACTGGAATTACTACAAGTATTTAGTGCTTCAGAACCAGCTGTTGTCAGAAATGAAGCTACCTTCTATCTCAATTTTGCTGGCACTTGAGGTCAGCCTGCTTTTAGATCTTTATGTTCCCAGGAAGTTTGAACTCTGGGGGCACTTTTTACTGTTTCCGTGTGTTGCTTGGTGATGACTCTGAGCTGGAGTGCCTGCCATGTATCTGGCTCATCTGCCTGCCCAACCTCATGCAACACAAGCCCTTGAGTTTTACAAGACTCCAGGTGAGGGCTGTACCGCCAAGAGACATCATTTGTGGTGGTGTTTTAAGACACTGTATCACAAGACCCGCAGAATTAACATAGCTCATCATACCTGAAAACGAACACGAGATGGAGAARGAGGGAGCAGAAGAGCCAAGGTGACAGGGAGCAGGAATTCATCCCTTTCCCTGCAATACACCCTTGTGTTGGCTCGGCTGCATCTGGAACTATGCTCTCAGCAAAAGCAGGAGGACTTGGAGATCTCTGCTGCCACTGTTACCTGTGCTGGCTTGATTTTCGCTAATGAATGCCAGTCAACACTGCCTGCTGCTGTATGGCCATATTTACTGGTAGGATGCAAGAAATGGGAAAACCTTGGAAGAAACATGTAACTGCTGTTAATTTTGTGATGTAGATGCTTTGGGAGAAAGCTGTTGCCAGTCTGCTTTATTCTCTTAACTCATGTCAGTCCTGTGGTTAGAATTACTGTACTATATAGAAGTCCTGTATTTTATATACACGTGTGTGTATATATATATATATAATATATACATACTCTCTGTATATATAGAACATATACTATGCTTGACTAGCAGTTACTGTGGCATTTTGCACTAGCTCTGAGACCATTAACCACTGCTATACTCATTACTGCCACTCTGTTGCATTACTACTGAACATTTTGTCCAGGAAGCTACGCARTGTCTTCACTTTTCATGTGTGAAAGCTAATGAGTTTGTGCGAGGCTGCAGAGAGCCCTGAAAACCTTTTCCCTTTTACACCCTCCTACGGCTGCCCTTTACGCAGTGCCCCTACACCACCTCCGATTTGAAGCAGGTTAAACTCCGTTGACCCAGACAGGTCAGCGCCGCCCTTTCGTGTCACACTGCCGTGACAGCTAGGCGGGAGGGCTCCCCCCACCCGCCGGGMGACTGGCCCCAAACCGAGCGGCGGCGCCGCCTTCTCTCCCCAACCGCCGCCCCGTTGCAGTTCCCGACATGCCCCGCTCGCGCGCTGCGGGCATCTCGGCGGGAGTGGCGTGCCCTATCTGCGGCTGCGCCAGAGGCGTGAGCGCGCGCTGCATGCCGGGAGCTGTAGTCTTCCCGGAGGGGCGCGGCCTGCCGGCCTCGGTCGCCGTGCTTGGCCTGAGGGGGGCGCCATTGCCGCGCTAGGGATTGCCCCCGTCTCCCAGGGGCGCCGGAAGGGCTCTCTGTCCCAGAGGGCGCTGCGGGAAGGCAGGAAGTGACGTGAATCGCTGGCGCATGCGCACCGGCCTCCAGAGCCAGCTCGGGCAGGCAGGCAGGTAGGGAGGGAGCGGCGCTCGCGCGCCTTGGACCCGAGAGGAGACAGTGCGGGGCCGCGCCAGGCTGGGCCGCGCCGCCGGCAGGAGGTACGAGGGGAGCGGCCGCCGCCGCCTGGTGCGCCGAGGCGGGAGGGAGGGCGCCGGGCGCGGGCGGATAACGGATAGCGCCAGCCGGGCGGCGAACGGGGCCCAGCCGGGCGCGCGGCAGGAAGGATGGGGCCCGCGCGGGCGGCCGGGGGCGGGGCCGGCCGCGGCGGGGGCGCCCGGCGCGCGCCTGCAGCAGGCGGTGGCGGGAGCGGCACGGCGGGAAGGGGCTGCCCCGCGCCCGGCCGTCCCCCCCCGCCCCCCCGAGCCGCTCGTCGGGTAGGCCGTGGGCGGGCCGCGGCCGGGGAGGGGCTGCTGCTGGCCCGGGAGCCGCGGCGGGGCGCGTGGGTCTACGGGCTTGCCCCGGCGGCGCGCGGGGCAGCGCGGGAAGCTCGCTCCGCGGCTTTCGWGGTACTCGAGAGACCTGTGAAAAGTTAGAACTCCGTGTAGTGCAGATGGTCTTCCCCAGGCTTGATAATTGTTGCGAGGCATATGAAATTTTCCTTTTGCGGGCAAGGGTCATAAGGAGAGGCAGTGTATAGGAAAGAAATGAAACTTTCTCCTGTGTTTCCTAAACTTGTCCGTTTTATTTTCACTAGTGATCTCAGTCTGTCTTATAAGAGCTGTTGCTTCTTGCAAACATAATCTCACAAGTTATTCCAGGCTTATTACAATATTGTCTTTCTTTGTCTATCTGTGGTGAAAAGTTTGGGCCTTATCTAGAAATGTGGTGACTATTTCCCATTGCTATGTCTCTAGAGATCTTATAACCTGCAAAAATCCACCCCATTCATAATCTTTCAAATTTGTATTCCTCATGCAAGAATACAGGCAATGATGATTTTAAACTTTGCCTCTTGAGGGCGTTTATCGAAAGCTGAAACTCAAAGCTGAAAAGGTAAGTCCTGAACTGTGAAAATCTTGGGCTGCTGTTTCTGCTGAATACCCAAATGATGCTGAGTGATTGTATTTCCTAGTCTTGTTACCCTTTTTTATTCAAACTACCATTTCTTTGGAAATTTTTGTTTCCTAGCATATCTTCAGCTCTGACTGTTTAATGTTAGTGAAAGACTTATGAAGTCTGTGTATATATGTGTGGGCTATCTAGAGGCAACTTCCCTAGAAGCTAGCTGTTTTAAAGCTATTATGTGTATGCCTGAACAGTATAGTGAGTAATAGTTTGGATCAAACTTATCTTAGGTGTATCTTTACATATGGATTTATGTTGCCCTCCCTGCTACATTAACACATATGAACTAGCGATTCAAAGCAAGTTTGTGACTGTGCGAGCTAAAGTTGTGCCTGTTAGTTGCACTTTTGACATATCCATAGGCACTGGGAAAAAATGAAGAGGAGATTAAGGTATGAGATGATATGTAAGTTAGAGGCCCTTCTCACAATGGGATCCCATCTCATAATTTTAACAGATGCAGTGGTGCTTCACTTCAAAGAGAACATAGTGGTTATTGGGGCCTAGGGAATACGATTTTTTTTTCCTTTGAGACTTTTGATTTATTGGACAGTGTTTTATTGCATCAGGTCTCTAATTGAAACACTATATAAGGATGTTTCCTTTTTGTCGTCAGGGTACCACGCATCAGGTTTTTCCAATGTTGCGCTTTCTGTGTGGATGTATTCAGACCTGACTTSCGTATGTAGTCACATACATTTAGTTCAGTGCTAATTGCTTGAAGAAGTCCCAGTTCATTCTAGTTTGAAAAGTGGAAGGCGGCAGTGGTCCATTTCAGCAGCACTGCCCAAAGACACTGTTAAAACAAGAAATATACTGATTTCTGATACTGTAGCAGTTTATGAAGGTTCTTTATCAGAACTTTTAAGCATAAATGTATATTTAACCAGATTGTTTAATAGTTGCATTACAACTTCAGTGTTCCAGTGCAGTGCTTTTTTATTTCTTCCTCATTGTTGAATTAACTAAAGTGAACAGAATCCTGTGTTTTATTTTAAACTGTCCTTCTGTATCTGGCAAGCTTTTCTGTTTTGATATCTTTTGTTTTGTTTGTTACTTTCTTCATGAGAATCTGGCATTTTTCTGTAGTGTTTTACAAGTCTTAGAGGGGCAAAGGAGAGCTTAAATAATATCTGTAAGAACAGAGAAGGAAAGCATATCTCTAAAGGCAACGCTGGTGAGTTGGAAAATACAACTTTGTGTTTAATGGAGCCACAATGCGCCATCCAGAAAAATTGAGATAGTCTATGTGAAAAAGGATAGGATGTAGGAATTAAAAATAGGTGATATAAACTGGGGATAGGAGTTCTAATTCAAGTTAGAAATGTGAGAAAATGAGTAGCAGCAAATCGGTAAATTTAAGGGTTTTGTTTAAATACTTCAGAAAGCAAAAGAGAGTAGAGGTGTTGGGAAGCTAATAGGCTATGAGCAAGTGACTGTAACAATTAAGAAAAATAAAACATTAAAAGACATTCAACTGATGGAATGTGCGAGGTTGAAATGTCTAAACAGAGTTTTGGAATGAGGTAATGAGCTATGAGTTAGCAAGACCAGACCACTTTTGTTTTCAGCTTC
Organism: Rhea americana; assembly: GCF_003343005.1. Taxonomy (NCBI): domain Eukaryota; kingdom Metazoa; phylum Chordata; class Aves; order Rheiformes; family Rheidae; genus Rhea; species Rhea americana. The sequence goes on from NW_028187111.1 coordinate 1,319,082, forward strand.
CAAGCTTGTTTTCTGAACTGATAATGAAAGCATCTAACCTGATACTAAGGGAATACAGGATATCAGAAGTCCGTGTTTAAAAAATAATAATGAAGAAAACTGATGTAAATTTCAGAGATAAGTGGCAGTGATATCATGGCAAGTCTTCAGTTTTTCTGCTCTGAAGAAAAAAATAACTGTCTATTACTTTGTCAGACTTAGAAAGCTGTATTGTATTTACCAGAATGAATGTGGATTTTTCAGGATACAAAATGCTAGCAGTAGGATTGTAGGCCTATAGAAACATCAGTGTTAGAAGTTGTTTTAAGAGGGTAGAGAAACTCTGGAAAAACAGCAAAGGTAAGTTTAAACAGAACATGGAGTGAAAACCTCTGCTGAATAAACAGCTGTCATCAATTTTCATAACAAGAGGACTGGGTACTGCTTAATATGCAGTCTCATTAATGTTCTGAACTTCATTGAACACTGTGTAGGTATAATAATTCATTATGAGAAAAATGCAGCAGAAGTGGAGGTAGTCTAAGGCAGGTGATGAACACTAAGTTTCCTTTTACCAGAATTGATTAAAAAAGCATACTAGTAGTAGGAAGGTTTGTGAAAAAGTGGTGGAAAGCAATAGTGGATTGGATATWACATGTTCACTTCTGTTTGTTCAGTCATGTAATACAGGAATAAATGAAATTTATTGTGATTTTAAAGTGTATGCTTTTTAAAAACATAAGCAATGCTCAGTGTTATGAGGTGGCAAAAGCTAAAAACATTAGAACTGAAAGAAATARGATTGCAATTCTGGGCGTGTATATATAGAGAAAAATATACTGAGTTTTAAGAGTATGCTCTAAGAGTGAAGATTTAGCTAGTCACCAACTGCTGTAAGTTTCCTTATAGTCATGTCATTCTGCAATAATTGTTTTCCCTTTTCTTTTTGTTTGGTAGTTTAGGCCACTTGTCAGGTTCAGCAGGCATATTCATATATTGTCTGAGAACCTAACCAGAGTTTGACACACGAAACATCTTTTTTTTTTTCTCTCTAAATGAATGATTTGCTGATTTTAGAGTTAAGCATCCTGTAATTAAACATCCTGATCTGCAAACAAGGCATTGTAAGCCTAGAAAATCCAGTGCTAAGATTACCCTTGAAAGAAAATGTGCCCATTCATATATGAAGCTGTTATTTTGGCAGGCAAGTCACGTAAGCCATTTGATGATAATTCTGTGATGATGATTAAATTGTTGTGATTAAATTGCTGTGATTTCTGTTGGTCTAAGGCAGGATGAAACAGTCTTAAAAGATGTGAGAATCCTTTTGTAACTTCCACATGATCACCTGTTTAGCTGCCTAGCTGTGCTTGGCTTACCTTTCCTCTCTAATGTGAAAAAAGCAGAAAGGCAAAGTTGTCTTTGTGAATGTGCCATTTGTTGGATTTGAGGGCTGTCAGAATAGGAGCAAGGTTAGGCTTAAATGGAACAAGGAAAGAAGAGAGTCATGCAGCTTTAGAACTCTCCTTATGGTTTTCGGTTTGATGCTTGGTGCAGCTGATACATCAGTATTATGCAGTTTTCAGTTGTTGATGTCTTAAGRTAGTATGCATTCAGTAGAATTTTGACTTACTGTTATTTTGTGCTTTTATTATTGTTCCCCAGTTACCTGGAAGCGTTTTTGGCATACTCTGTATCTTCATGTTGACTTGTTCCAACAAGTAAATTCATTGAATGCAAATTTGTTATCGAGGAGGGTGAGAGATGCATTTGGTTTCGGTATCTACCGGCATTTACAATCCTGAATAAAAGCTACTTGAAACTACAAAATTAACTTCATTATTAAATTAAATTAGTTTATTTTAACCTAATTTATGTTAAAAAGTGAAGGGTATCTTATTTTCATTACATGAAATGCCTGAAGATTCTCCATTGTTCTCTTGCAAAAAAAGTTTTAGGTCATGTTAGGATACTAGAAATGTTAGAATGACTCTCTTGTGACAGCTGAGGACTACCCAGTGATGCAGATGACCATTTTTCAAATGCTCCACTTCTTAAATATGACCTTACAGAAAATATGTTGTGGGTCAGCTAGTTTTGTAAGTCTGTGGAGGATATGCTGCAATCTTAATCAAAACCAAAATAAATCCCTGTTTTAAAATAAAAATAAATTACATTTTAGTTTGATGCACAGGAATAATCACTTCCATTRTTTCATGCAAATGAGCATGTTAATATGAAGGTACTTTTTGTTAATATAATAGTATGTAGTTCAAAATTTTAATTGCCCCATCACTAGCTACTTTGTTTTATAACTTGTGAGATCTTTTTTGCTTTCAGAGTGATTATGGAGTTATAGAACTCATTTTTTTTTCTGCATTTGAACAGACTGTTATGACTATGAGCATGGTAAAGGAATTTTGTGTTTGTGACTCAAATCAGACAGGCTCAGTTAATAAGTTGTCTTTGAGGCTTGGTAATTTTCTGCCCTTTTGTTCAGACTAACTTTCTGGAGTTTTGAAAGCGGTATCTGCTGCCTCGTTCAGTGAAAAAGGACCATTAAAAATGGAACTCAAAAGATCTCAGAGATAACTTGGTGATGGTAAATACAGTAAGATACTAGATATACTGTGCTTAATTTTTTGTTGAATCTTTTTTCTTTAATAAAACTATTTTTTAAAGATTAACTTAGGTGACCAATTATGTGGCTGTTAGGGCACTTTTTTTTTTTTTTTGAAAGACTGCTAAGAGGCTCAACACTCTTTCAAGGCTATATATTCTATACGTTTAGCTAATAAGATTAGGTTAAGTTTGAAGTCTCATTAATCCTCTTGGATAACAGAAGGTGATTCTTCTGCTTCTTCTCCATCATTCTTCTGTTACGTTGTTTGCCATAAGGAGTGTGTTATTGTTACTCTACGTAAACTGAACGTAGTAGTGAATAGCACTAATGTCTGCCGCTGCAGCTCCCAAAGCCACAGGAAATGGAATTCACATCATTATTCTTTTTCTTTTTTAGTGCTAGGTTTTGGAATAACATCAGGAAAACTTACTTTTGCAGGTATTTTATGAATACTGCTATTGTTAGAATTCTACAGTGCCTGTGAGACATGTTCCCCAGTTCCATTTTAAAGGTAGAGAAAGTTGAGCTGAAGTGCTAGAAATTGGCCATATGCTACTTGAGCAATAGCTTTTGGTAACTTAGGGAAGCATTCTTTCCTCTAGATACCACAAGCTGTGCAAGAGTCTGAAGACTTTGGAGAAGAACAAATACCACCAGTGTCCCTCAAATAATGAGTGTTTCTACTGATGAGCACTCCTGATGAATTCTTATTGAACTCCCATTGACCTCAAGTATCCATTGTACTTTATCAAATATTTTGCAAAAGAAGCAGATTCAGTGTCACCAAAATGTTTATCTTTTGAGTCAGTTTTTCAGTCAACAGGAGGTGACAATGAAGAGATTTATCAGTCTGCTGATTTTATGCATTTTCTTTTTACTCAGATTACATTGTAAAAAGTGTAGAGACTTGTAGATGGTTTTTGGTCTCTCTGGGATGATGGAAGATACCCTTGGAAATTTTCCAGGGAACTAGTATTAATCCCTAGATGATACTTTTATCAGTGTACAACATGTATTATTATATCTGATTTAAGAAGGCAAAGAGTTCATTTTTATCCTAATTTAGATGGTTGCTTGGACAAGGTAGGTCATCACTGTAAGTGACTGTTTCACACTGTCTCTGAAATCTTTGACTTGATCAGCAGAAAAAATGCATGCTGACCACTTCAGATGTGCAGTACTTTTCTGTTTTTCCTAGAAATCTGAGCTTAGATCGTTTCCAGTTTTGGATAGGGGACCTGTTTTGAACACCTAAAAATCTTAAGATCATAATTTCTTTAGTGAATGTAGTCAGTCAAGAGTGGATGCTGATTTTTAGTTTAATACTTTTTTTTTTTTCAGGACTACTAGATTGAGGGAGTGAAAATGTCATAAGAGATTTGAGTGGTGCTGCATTAAAATCCCAATAATACACTATGGAAACTCCTCATCAGTTTACCAGAGATTTTCAACTATAGAAGGGAGTATCCAAAAACATGGAAAATACTATACTATCTTTAGGAAAAAAAGAACGGTAGAGCATTTCCATGACAACCACCACAGACTTTCACCAGAAGTAGCTTTAATTTTGATAGTGTGGAAAAGATATAGGGCTTGGTATTTGCTTTGAAAAAATTACTATGGGTGAATTCAAAGCAATTGTTACCAATTAAGCTACAGTAAAACTGCTTAATGTAAGTGGATGGGGCAGTCTGAAGTTGTTATGCCCCTTTGATTTGGTCTAGGGGAAAGACTACACTCTGAAAAGTGGAAAGACAGACTTATAGAAAACAATTATGGATGAACAAATCAACTAACACAGGATTATTTTAATCTCAATGATAAAGAAATAATTTGTTGTCACGCTGAATAGCTGTAGTGATGGTGTCAGTAGATAGATAGCAGATAGTAGAAAGATATATTAGGTAGTTATCAGTGAGCTAGATAAAATCCTGGATGCGGTCATAAAATTCCTTATCAGTAGTCAGAGAAACAGTAAAAGGATGGTGCTATTTTAGATTTGATTTTAGGAGGCACGGAGGATATTATAAAAGCTCCTTTTAGAAAATAACTTTGGATTATGCAGTTTAGAAAGGAAGATATATAAAGTGGATATGTGTTGGAGTTGTGTTTATTTACTTTCTGTGAGAGACTATTTATGAATTAAGTTCTTGATGTCTTTACTAGTGGAATTCTTTAATTTCTTGACTATTGAAGGAAGCTTAAGTTTTCCACCTTTRATGAAGAAACCTCTCCAGTCATCTGGTGGTAGGAATTTGTAGGAAGGCTTTACTCCCATGTAAAACACAGTGCACTATCTCAAGAGTTTTTTTTGTGTACAGACTGCTCAGCAAATAGAGAGGGTTAGTCAGCAGAGTGAGCTGTCTTGAAAGTCAGAAATAAGCATGGCAAAAGTTGCAACTAAAGCTTGTAAAGGATCTAACACCAAATAAAGATAATTTTCTAAGTTATAAAAATAGAGAATGAGAAAGTGTGGAACAATTATGGAGAGGGGTTGAGGTAATGTTACAGAATCCAAATAAAAATTAATAAATACTGTGCTTATATTTTCAATGGAGGTGGTGATATGAAACACAGCAGGAGGGGATTAATAGAGCTAGAAGAGGAAAATAAAAGTTATTACCTTAAAGACAAATAAATTTGAAAGAAACTAATACACTTTAGTTGTGAGATGGGGGGAGCTGGATAAATGAGTGCAGTAATGAAAAATATACTAGGGGAACTTGCTGCTGATGAAATTGCATGGTATCACTGACAATTGAAAACATGGAACACCATGCTGGAAGGGTCACAGAACAGAAATGAGATGAAATTCAATAATAAAGAATGTAGATGTTCGCTGTCAAAAGTTTCCTTTAAGCTGAAAAATTTCAGGGATTGAAAACACAGATTTAAAATGATCATAGGAGCTGTCAAAGTTCTGAACTCCTAAACAAAGACAAAGGGTATCCTGTGAGTTTGAGAAGAGATGTTTCAGGTAAAAATGAAGAATTTTTAATAATGTCACCTAAGACCTTGAGATCTTATCTGAAGTATTTATTTCTGTGATTGTTTATGTTCGGGGTAGATTGAACAGAAGCAAAGAAGAGCTGCTAGTGCGATCAAAAGCAAGGAAAGCATATTTAGTAAGAAAAGACTAGAAAAACTTGACTAGGCAAAATGAAAGAAGAGAGAAGGAAAAAACTTCTGTTGAGGATCTTGGAGGGAAATAACTCAGGAGCTGGGGAAGAGGGCTGTTTCAAGGACTTTTCTGGCAAAAGAGCAAATAGATAAATATTGCTACCAAATAAATTTAGACAAGAAGTTTTAAGTTCCTCAGCGAATGTCATATCACTTGTTAGTGYGGTTATGTGAGCTCATTGCTGAGGTGACGTGACTGAGAAAAGCAAGAGTGTGAGCTGTAAAATTCATGTTTGCTTGTAGTGCAGGAAGATGGATGATGGCAGATACCAAGAATTCCTTAAAAATATTAAGCTAATATCTTATATTTGAACAGTTGACAAAGTGACTGCCATTTAATAGCAGTTGTATAAAAGTGTCAAGCAACCTGATATACTTCATTTGCCTGATTTAAAGAAAGCTTATGAAAAAACATTTTCCTGTTAGACATACCCTTTTAGCTCATAGTTATCCATGTGGTGTTTGAGTTCATTTTCGTAATGCTTAAATATACTCAGTATTTATTTCAGAATATTTTAGTAATAAAAGAAATTCTAAAAGCAGTCTGAGTGTTTATTTTCTGGAGTTGCCTTTTTACAGATAAAATCCAGAGCTTCTCCAAACATTTATTCCTTTTAGTATACAGGTAATAATCATTTATAAAACTAAAACGGGAAGAAAGTGTAATTTCCAAGTGTGTTGCAAGAAACATGAAAATTTAAAGCTCAGACACCTAAATACATGAAGAAAGTAGTTTTTAGGTTGTTAAGAATTTATGTTGGAAACTTCCAGAGTTTCCAGAGGATCTTCCTGTATAACTTGTATTTGAAAAATAAGCTGTTTAGGAAGAGCATTTTGAGCATAATTAGGTTGCTAAATTAGTTATCTGTGTTCACATTTTTGTGCTGCATTCAGTGCAATGTGTRACTGATTGGCCTTGAATATAGTAGTTTTGTAACCCTTAACAGTTTTAAATCATGGCCAAGTTTTAACTTAGTGAAACCTGAAATGTGTCTTCTGTGAAAGCAGAGTCTAATCATCAGAATTTTTATATGTGGCTGTCAGGTATCAGCAACTTAAAAAGAGACTCTCAGGAGAAGCACGTTTCAGTATCCTATTTTTTTAATCTCTTAAAACTCTTTGTGCTAATTCAAAGAAGAGCTCAGAGTAGACTTGATTACATTTGATATGATTTGAGATGAAAATCTTAGCTGCTTAGAGTCTGTATACATTTGTGTTGCTCCATTTTTAAAGTATGAAGGTGCACAGGGGATCATTTATCACCTGGTGTTTCTATGCTTACGGAGTTTGATGTAGGTCACATATTTGATACAAGAAGATGTTTGAAAGAAGCTTTTGAAAACTATATAGGGTAGTTTTATATGTAGTGTAGTCTCCTAAATTTTGTATTATAGAGCTGCAGATCTTAGCAGTATATTAAAAAATCTCCATCTATATGAAGAAGCGTGGCAATAGTGAGCCATTATAGAATTCTATTCTCAACCTTTTTTTGGAATTGAAGGGAGATGTAAGGACAGAAGCAGTGGTGGAGGGAGCACTAAAGGTAGAGACCTGATCTGCAGCTCATTATGGGGAGTAAGCTAAAATGAACTAAAGACTAATAGTGAACTAAAATGAGCTAAGACTACTTCACTTCTGAGTTAACACAGGAGAGTTTCATTAGTTTGTTTTATTTCCCATGTGGAAAAGTATTAAGATTTATTAGTGTAGCTTTCTTATTAGCTGAGGCTGTATCCTCTATCATATACATCTCAGTTCTTTCTTAAAAAGTTTATTGCCTATTTGTGCCTTGCAGTCTCAAAGAATATAATACAAGTTTGGAGTTCTGACATGAAAAACTGGCTCTCTGAAGTGCCAGTTCAACTCTGAAGTTCTGCTATACCTTCTAAGTTGCTAGAACATGATAGGATATAGAGGGCCAGTGACTGGAGGTGCGTGTCTACCAGGGACTAAAGGATGCAAACAGAGCATAAAATGATGTGTTGCTTAGTAATTGTATTTTGACRTGCTCTTTTTAATTGCCTTGTAAAGGAATCATGACGACCTCAGGAAAAGAGAACTTTCGCCTGAAGAGCTACAAGAACAAATCTCTAAACCCTGACGAAATGCGTCGCAGGCGAGAGGAAGAGGGTCTTCAGCTGCGGAAGCAAAAGAGAGAGGAACAGGTACTGTACTACAGCTGTGGTAACTAACTAGTCCTGAAATGGTTTTCATTTTGCAAAAATATGTCCCTAGCTATTTTTTCTCTCTCCAAAGCCCTTCTTTCTTGTTCCTGCCCTGCCAAATTCATGCACAGTCAAAAATAGAAGTTACTTGCAGTATTTACTGCCTCTTCTGCATGTGGTACAGAACTTACATGAGTACTTCTTACTCACTCAAGTGTAAGATCAGCTGGAGCAGCTTGGCAGTGAACGCAATTTGAACTAAATTGGGTAACCTTACAGTGAAGGTGACTGAGGAATTCCTGTTGCATTTTGCTAGCTGAGTTGTGGTGGCTCTAATCTCTTTTTAGAGAGTAGTAAGCTAAGGTGAAATGGCAGGAAACATTGCAGCTAGAATAGGAGGAGGAGGAGAAGGTTTGACCATGTTGTTACAGGTTGTAGGAAAGATTTCCTTGAGGGAAGAAATAGATTGTTGTCCTGATGATTACCAGTTTTCTTTCTTGGAGTTCTAGTTCATTTATGAATTTATAGTTCATGCTCTGTCCGTACCCATAAGGATAATACCTTGAGCAGTGGATTTAGTATGTATTGTACAGCATGATGATTGAGAAAAACACTTGGAAACAAAAGCTTCCCTTGCTGTTCATGTCTTGCTAGTAGTTAATACTTCAGATTGCGAAGTGACAAGTGCCAGAATTAAATGAAGAAACAGCATCAGTGACAAGAGGTGATGAAAACCATCTTCTGATTAAAAAGAAGTAGCTCTGAGGAGTATTTGTTCTTGTGTTCATTGGAAAGTTTAAGGGTTTGTTCAAATCCTGGTAAAGTTATAATGAGGCCTTTTTCACCCATGCTCTAGTTTCTGGATTTTGAGCAAAGATAGAGTTTTGGGTTTAGAATGGTAGGTTAAATCTTCAATCTGTTCTGATATTCTTTTCACAGTGTCAGTACTAGATGCTTTCAAGGAAAGGTTGTAATCTGTGAGAGTTCTGAAAGTGGATTACAGTATTTCTTGTTAATTTTGATCAGGAACAGCAGGCAGCATTTTCAGGTTACTGATACTGCAGAACAACATCACTGATCTTATCTGTAAAGCTGCTTTTAAATTATTAAAAATGATGGGTCTTTTTTAAAAAAAYTTGTCTTGTCTTTGTGTCTGACCTCCCCAGGACCTGATTACTGCGAGCTGACTAAACAAAGTAGGTAATAGTACTTCCTTTTCTTAAGGAAAATTGTTAATCCTATACAGACTGACAGTGGAATAGAAATGAAGCTGCAAGCAAAGTGTTTCCTCTTACTCTTTTACCACTGCAGCTGTTTCAGACTGAACGTGCTTGCAGGTAGTTCTCTTTTATATATTTGACACACAGGTCGTGGGGGTAGCCAATGATTGTCTCAGTGGTTGACTCAGAGTGGTTTACTGCCATCAAGAATGCCAGGTTTGTCATTACAGCTGCTAGTTAGAGCCTTGTTTTAGACAATCATGTACAGAAATTTTACTCTTTGACTGACTTGTTTTTATTTGCATTTGCAGTTTCATGTTCTGTTTCTTTAACTTTCATATATGCTTCATTTTGTTGTCTTAAATTGTTTATGCAGTTTCAGCCTCTGCAAGGGAAGGCTTTCAATCTTTTATTGAAGTGTGCTTAAACTTCCCCATTAAAAAAAAAAAGAAAAACACACCAAAAAAACCAGAAAGCAACCCCAAGCCTTCATATTTTCACATAAGCCAAGATTTATAGGTTTTCAGGTTAAGATTATGACCAAGTACAATGTTTATGCAATTTGAGTGGGTACATCAAAAAAGGGCCTCCTAGTAACAGGAGGTCTGTCTCCATCTTGTCCGTCCCCTGTAGTGGTGCAAATATGACAAGACTCAGTGCTGGAGCTTTGTTTTCTGAACTTGTCAGAGAACAGTTTGAGCAGTGCCCTTAAACCCACCTTATCGTTTTTAATGTCTCTTCCAGTGAGAGAGCTGGTTTAAAGGGGGAGAGTAGCAGCTGTGGCTTTTCTAGGTCTCCCTGTGACATATCAAACTGGCCACCTTCCTTGCTTGATCAGCAACCAAATTCCCATCATCCCAATATCATTTCCACAGCCCAGTCCCAAGAGATCACCCTCTAAAGCCCTCTATTCCCTACAGTAGCTCAGTTACTGCAGTCACAGCAACTGTTCCATGGAAATCTATTATACACAGCAATTGTTCAGGTCTTTGAATTGCAGCATCCTCTCCTAGTATTTGGGAGAAGGACAAAAAAAGCAATCCTCTAGAAGGTGGAAGTAGCACGTAGATGGAGGAGGACAGCAAAGAAAAGGGAATATCAATGACGATTTTCCGGAAATGTTGGGAACCAGTATTCTATTGTTTTGTTCATTGACTTGATTTATGAGTCCAAAGGAGACCCAGTGCCAGCATACTTGTTTTCCTATATGTCATTTTTATTGCAGTCTAATATGACATGATTGTGTACATATTAGCTGTCAGTTTGGCACTGCTTTTAATAAATATTTTTTCTCTCTCTAGTTGTTTAAACGCCGGAATGTTGCAACAGCGGAGGAAGAAGCAGAGGAGGAAGTGATGTCAGATGGTGGCTTCCATGAGGCACAGATGAACAATATGGAGATGACCTCTGTAAGTGTTGAGAAAGTAATATAGGGTTTGTTGAAACTGAACACACCTATCATGCAGTGGCTTAAGAAGAATGGCATTCCAGAAGGATGTGGAAAATAGATGACATTCAAAGAGCTTATGGACAGCTCTTAAATGTCTGTATCAACAATAGTGACCTGAAATGGATTACATGAGAGAAATGTTAGGAACAGAGTTAGTGGTTGTTCAGTGTGCATACTTTAAAGAAAATTAAGTTAAAATATCATTGTAACAATCACCCTGATTACTGCTTGCTTCTGATGTTGACTGTCCTAGGTAATTTTATCAACTGTTGCCCAGAGCTGGTTGCCTTTTTTTTTTTTTTTTTTAATCTGAAACTCAAAGCACTTGAAACATAAAAATGCAGTGTGTGCAAAGTGTTTTTGCAATTTACAAAGTAAAAAGGGAAACTTCTCTTAGGAAACTTTCAAATGGAACTAGGGTATTAGAAACATTACATCACAGCTAGATCTGCATAGCTGTCTGCATGTGTCCTTGAACTCCATTCCAGCCTGGAATTTCACCCTACAGAAAAGCTTTATCTTAGTAGAAGTCAGGCTTTTCTGGTTTTTCCCATTTCTTTACCACAGTCTTCTCCCTGGAAAGAAGAATGGCAGAGAGTCAAGCTGCAAGAGAGGACCCAGTCCTCACCGAGTCCTAAAGACTGTCTGTTAATTTTCACTCTTGCATCTATATTCAGAATATCCAAATGATGTTTTAACAGAAATGAGAYTGGTTTTAGTTTTATCTGTTGGTGGTTAGAACAGCCTTGAAAATTACTGAGAGATAGAAATGCTTATAAGCAATATGGCAGATCCGTAATGGAACATACTGTTTTACTCTTCAGACTAGGCTTTGACCATCACACAAGCTGGTATTTATGACTCGTCTGAAAGAGACGATGRTAAAAAGCAAGGAAGGAAGCCTATGTAATTGGCATAGGTACTACCATTATGCAAACTACTGTTTTAAATACTATTAATTTTAGGGTCTTAACAGTTAGAACTGAAAGATTTAAGAAGTATTACATTTTTTGGTTCCCTACTAGCTGCAAACTGCCTCCTGTGACAAAATCTAGACTCTTTTTGTTCTATCGTTGGGATCTCAAATACGGACTAAGATTAAGTGTTTTCACTGCTGCCATCTAACTCTCTCTTGGGTTTGAATCAGAAAATCATGTAATGAAATAAAAATATCCAACTATCCCTGTGCTTCTCTCTCCATGGAATTACATGTGTGATGAACAAAAYATCATGTTTTACCTGGTATGAGAAAGGTCACTGATTTATCTTAGCCATATTGGTGGAAGTACCATCAATATTCTGCAATAATTTAATACTCTGATATTTTTGATTGTGATGTCTGTCGTGAGGTTTATCAACCTTCTAAAAATGAGAGAGAGTTCATGTACATTTTGGTTTAAGAGAATAACTCAAAATGTATATATTGCAAAAATGTAAATAATAGCATAATCAGAAATGTTCCTGCATAACAACAAGAATTGCTATTTCAATTAACCTTTTGCTAAAACTGATGTTTATATAGTTGTTTTGGGGGAGGGGAGAGGGAAAAAGAGGTTTTTTTATACATATATATACCTGTGAGATTCTGAAGAGCAATTGTTAATTTTTGTGGACTGGCTTAAATAAAACTTGAATTTTGACTTCTAGAGAAGGAAGGCACCACTTAATAATGCATTCTGCTTATATGCATTCTCTTATATGATAACTGTTTTATGGTGATCATTATTGTCCAGACTGATTCTTATTTAGGTTTTTATTCAACAAGAGGTAAACTTCTCCATTAATCCAAGATTTTCTTGTCCCCCTCCCCTTCTCTCTGTTTTTCTGTCTTGCCAACACAAATCCTAGAGTGCTGTCATCACCTCTGATATGATTGAGATGATTTTCTCCAATAGTCCAGAACAGCAGCTTTCAGCCACCCAGAAATTTCGCAAGCTACTCTCTAAAGGTAATGCTGAAACTACTTGGAGAAAAATGTAGAAGGGCCCCTGGCTTATTCTTTGACTTTAATGGAAATAAAGATCGAATCTCATGCAGAAATTGCTGGATTAAGTTCTCTTTCTCAGTTCTGTAAAATATTGGCTAAGTGTATGTTAATAGCCTCTTCTGGTCTGGAAAACTATGAAATTAAACGATGTGGATGTGATCTCCACTTTGGAATGCAAGTTTGAGTGTTGTAGGAAATGTTTCTATGGCTCAAATATACTGCTTTCAGCTCTGCACTTGTGTGCCAGAGTGACTCTGCAGAAGCAATGCTTTGAAATTGGTTTCCTCAATTACTGAGTGTGTTAGTGTTCTGAATCATGTCATCTCGTTAACCCAAAATTCAAGCTGGAGTATTCTTTTGATGATGGATATGTATCCATTGCCTTTTAGTATAGCTAAAGCAGTATTGCAGTAAAAGAACATATTTTCAAAACAGAGAAATCAGCACATTCTTGAATATTTTTGTGGTACAGTAATTTGGAAATTCCCTGCAAAGAAATTAACGCATCTAACTTTTTGTTTTATTTTAAATAGAACCAAATCCTCCAATAGATGAAGTCATAAGTACACCAGGGGTTGTGGCCAGATTTGTGGAGTTCCTCAAACGAAAAGAAAACTGTACACTACAGGTATACAAATATAAATCTGTATATCTTTTTGTATTATGAAGAAATTTGGTGATGCAAATTAGGTAGAAAATATTAGTAGTTTGGTAAACTAGTTGTCCTCCTTCTGTTTTTTTCTAGGAATAACAAAGCTATTTTATTTTCAGGCTTTCTAGAAATTCCATTTCTAGGTCTCTGATGGGAGCTATAGAGAGCGAATGCTGAGGTTTTTTTGTGTGATGGCTAGGATGGAGTCTCTAAACTGACTTTCTCATTTAACAAACAGTTTGAAATGTGGGCCTCAAAAGATGAAAGATGTTAAACTGCACTATTTGTCTTTTTTTTTTTTTACTAGTTGAAGACCATTTTAAGTCTAGAATTCTGACAGATTAAAAATTTAAAGTCTAAAAAGTTTAGAATTGCAACTCTAGATAGCATCTATAATGATAAAGGTAGAAACCATGAAGCTTTTTTGCTTTCATCTGAAAAGTTTCATTGTGTATGCTACAACAATGGTTAATTTGTTTTGGTTTTGACTTACTTCATGGAACTTTTTTCTAACTATTGTTTTTTCTGGTCAGTATTCTTTTTTTCTCTGCTAGTAGAAAATACTGATTTGAAATAAAACTGATCTTGCAATAAAAAAAAACAACAGCTGGATAACTATTTTAGTACAATATGTAGGTTAGAATTAATGCTCTGTGAAAATGCATGAGGCAAAGAGTTTGTTAGTGACTTGTGAATTCCAGACTTTGGTGGTTGGAGGCAATTTTTTTTTTTTTGGTATAGTAGAGAAAAATATCATTTATAGGAATTAGTTTTCAATTTGACACCGTCAGAATTCCAAAGATCTGTAAGCCATTACTGAGGAACCAGCAGAGTGTAACTAGGAAGAACATGTATCAGATTTAAGTGTCTTTTTTTTCATTTGCAATTCCACTGGAAAGTTAAGCAATCTGTTTATCAGAAAAGTTGAATTCCTTTATTATTCATAGAGCCTCCAGCATGGAAGCCTTAAGACAGAAAGACAAAGGGCAACAATGAAACTGATAATGTTTGAAGGATATAATGACATCTTCAGTTTAAAAAAAAAAGAACTTTATATACAGTCGTAAGTTGAATCAAATTATCATGGCTCTACTGGTATTTGCTATATTGATTTTTATGTGAAAAGAGCAAATAGTCTAAGATGAAATTTATAAGCTTGTCCTAAATAGTTTGTAAGCAAGCARTGGAGATTTTTTTTCCTTTTTTTAAAAACAAGAGGGTACATTGTTCTTGATAGTCCATTCCAGCTTGTTAATTTTCTTTACAAGGGTATCTTGTGCTTGTTAGTCCATTAAAACTAGTTAACTTTCATCTTGCTAAATATGTGTCCCTGATTGGCAGTTCAGGGTCTGCAGGTAAAATTTTTTGCTATGATCAGAGACGGGAAGCTTCTCTTAGCCTCACCTAAACATTTTTGGGGGTAGGGAGGTCCTTGTTTCCAAGAGTGTTCGTTAGCACGAGCACACAGACTTTGGGCCTTCCATTCTAGGAATTCCTGTCTCTACTTTGAAAATCCCTTCCTTCTGCAACCAACAAATACTGGAGACGCCAAAGATTTTTCTCTCTGCATGCTGCAACTATTTGTATGATGAATTGAATGTGGAAACTCTTCTGTGTTAGTGACGATGAAACTTTGTGTGACTTTATGCTCCAGATTTCTTTTGTATTGTCAGTGGAAGATGTAGTAGAAACTGGACTTTTATCTAACCAACTTTACTGTAACTTTTTCCTTCTGAAATGTTAAATGGTGCTCACATAAGAGCATCGTCTGATTTTTTTTTTCCCTGTAAATCTAGTTAGACTTACTAGTTAGACATTGGAAAGAGCTCAGTTTAATGGAAATTCTTAAGCAAAAAGGTAGAGAAGTCTCACGATTAGCTCATACCAGAACTGATTTCATAAAGGTTGAAATAAAGTGCGGATTTGAACAAGGAGGAAGTAACCGGGCTACTTGGTCTTAATTTTGATTAATCTATGTATCTATGGTGTTTTTTTCCTCCAGTATGGGTATATGACAGGAGAGAGTCTCTGTGTTCTGAGTAGTTCACGGTGCTGGCACCCATTAGGAAACTAAAAGGTTTCTAGAACTAAAGGGCAAGTTCTAAAATACAAGAAAGATGCCTCTATGGTTGGAGGATGGCTAGTAAACCTATTACACTGTATCAGAATACTAAATTCAGAAAAAGTAAAATTACAGGAAAGTATCATAGAATCATARAATTGGTAAGGTTGGAAGGGACCTCTGGAGATCATCTAGTCCAGCCTCCCTGCTCAAGCAGGGTCACCTAGAGCATGTTAGACAGCATCGTGTCCAGGTAGGCTTTGAATATCTCCAGAGAAGGAGACCCCACAACCTCTCTGGGCAACCTGTTCCAGTGCTCTGTCACTCTCACAGTGAAGAAATTCCCCCTCACGTTCAGGCGGAACTTCCTGTGGTTCAGTTTTTACCTGTTGCCTCTTGCTGTGTCACTTGGGACAACTGAAAAGAGTCCGACCCATCCTCTTGACACYCTCCCTTCAGGTACTTATACACATTGATAAGATCCCCTCTCAATCTTCTCTAGGCTAAAGAGGCCCAGGTCTCGCAGCCGTTCCTCATAGGGCAGATGCTCCAGCCGTCTGATCATACTCACGGCCTTATGCTGGACTCTCTCCAGTAGCTCCATGTCTCTCGTGTACTGGGGAGCCCAGAACTGGACACAAGTACTTGAGATGAGGCCTCCCCAGGGCTGAGTAGAGGGGCAGGATCACCTCCCTTGACCTGCTGGCAACACTCTTCCGAATGCACCCCAGGACACCGTTGGCCTTTGTGGCCACAAGGGCGCATTGCTGGCTCATGGTCAACTTGTCATCCACCAGCACTCCCAAGTCCTTCTCTGCAGAGCTGCTCTCCAGAAGGCTTTTCAGCCCCCAGCTTGTACTGGTGCCTAGGGTTATTCCTCCCTAGGTGCAGGACTCTGCACTTGCGCTTGTTGAACCTCATGAGGTTCCTCTCCATCCAGCTCTCCAGCCTGTCCAGATCTCTCTGAATGGTAGCACAGCCACAGTGTATCAGCCACTCCTCCCAGCTTGGTATCATCAGCAGACCTGCTGAGGAGGCACTCTGTCCCCTCATCCAGGTCACTGATGAAGAGGTTGAACAGGAYGGGACCCAGCACTGACTCCTGGAGGATTCCACGGCACTGCTGACAACCCTCTGAGCTCTGCCTTTCAGTCAGTTCTCAGTCCACCTCCCTGTCCACTCACCTAACCCACACTTTCTGAGCTTAAGTAGGAGGMWGTTATAGGAGACAGTGTTGAAAGCCTTGCTAAAGTCAAGGTACACAGTGTCCACTGCTCTCCCTTTATCTAACCAGCCAGTCATTCCGTCCTAGAAGGCTATCAGGTTGGTTAAGCATGATTTCCCCTTTGTAAATCCTTGCTGACTACTCCTGAYCACCTTCTTTGCCTCCCTRTGTCTGGARATGACATCCAGAATGAGCTGTTCCGTCACCTTTCCAGGGATGGAGGTGAGGCTGAGAGGCCTCTAGTTTCCTGGGTCCTCCTYCTTGCCCTTTTTGAAGAYTGGAGTGACATTGGCTTTCTTCCAGTCCTCAGGCACCTCTCCAGTTTTCCATGACCTTTCAAAGATSATGGAGAGCRRCCTGGCAACAACATCTGCCAGCTCCCTCAGTACTTGTTGGTGTATCCCATCAGGGCCCATGGATTTGTGGATGTCAGGTTTGCCCAGAAGATCTCTAACCTGATCCTGCTTGACCAAGGGAAAGTCGTCTTTTCTGCAGACGTTCTCCTTTGTCTCCAGGCTCTGGTATTTCTGAGGGCTGCCCTTAGCAGTGAAGACTGAAGCAMAGAAGGCATTCAGTAATTCTATGTTGCCTTTGAATTTTTTGCTTCTAGTTCATTAAAGATAAGTTTTGCGATCTGATATTGTGTGTTTTTGCTTAATTGCAGCCTGTGCTTTGTCCTGTATTAAAACAATGCATTTGGAATCCTTTATTCCAATCACATCCTGCTACAAGATTTTTTAGTTGTATCATGTGGGCAGAATTAGTTTCATTTAAAATTGAAGTCTTAATCATTAATAGTACTTAAATACATGCATTGCAAGCCTACCCTTAATTGTTCAGCTTTTCTTTTAGGCCTGTAGGATTCTGTGCATCTTCTTAATGGGGGTTGTTTTTATCATCAAGTCCTAAGTATAATCCCTTGCTGCTCCTCAGATTAGCAGCTAGTCTTGGAAAGTATGTCAGTTTTTCACTGGAATGCTGCTGGCTTGATATTACTTTATTAAAAACCATTARTAATGTCAAAAGCTAATCAGCTTAAGCAGTTGCCTGTTTTTATTGCTTGTTGATTTTCATTTACCTTTAGCAGTCTCTTCTTGTTCTCTAGCTTCTGGGTGTTTGCTTCTTATATTTGTTAGTGTAAGGTAACAGTTTTTGGACTGAGAAGCAGGCAGAAATCTACCAAGATGGGGAATTCTGTATCAGATAGTGTTAATTTGTAGTTCAGTGTAAGTTATTAATACTTACATCTCAAATTGTTAAAAAAAAAAAAAAAAACAAAAAACAAACAAAAAAAAAAACATAAAAGCAGTTAAAAGATGAAAGTGTTAAGTCAGGATCTCAGTGTAGCTTAAACAGTCTTGAATAAAAACATGATACATGAATAAATCTTGGTAGCAATTCTAATCACCAGAGTTAGAGAGGAATACTTTGCTGCAGTTGCAGGGTTCTGTCAGACTGGCATCATAAAGCTTTTGGGGGAAATCTTCATTCTCATTCTTTTTTTTTCAAATGGCATGTATTTATTTATTTATTTATTTATTTATTTTTATATCTGTCAGGTTTTATCAGGCAACCTTGATACTCTCGCTTGGTTCTCAATCCATCTTCAGGAGTATCATTGCTTACTTAGTGTATGCAGGTATCAAAAGTCTTGGGGAAGGACTTTTTTTTTGTGTGTGTGTGTGTGTAGCCAATGAGGAAAGGCAGTGGAATATATGAGAAGTAATAAAATTGCACAGCAAAAAAAAAGATTTGAAAAAAAACATAGCACATCTGATTGTATTCCTATAGGATATTGTGCAGATTTTGATTTCATATAATATTGATAATTGTATATTTCTCACTCAGTTTTCAGATTTGTCTGAGATTATTAGGTATATCATGCTTCCCCTCCACCAATTCTTTCTGGTTTTAAGACATTTAGTTTTCCCTCAAATTTAGTATGGCACAGAATGTTTCCAATAAACTTTCTTGTGTGTTTTCTTTTCCAGTTTGAAGCTGCTTGGGTGCTGACAAACATTGCCTCGGGAAATTCCCTTCAGACTCGAATAGTGATCCAAGCAGGAGCTGTCCCCATCTTCATAGAGCTGCTCAGTTCAGAGTTTGAAGATGTACAGGAGCAGGTAAAGATTAAGAATAGTGTTGGTTTTGGTCCTTTACAGAAAGGCACAAGATCTTTCTATAAGATAGTCCTATGCCTTTAGAAGTAATGTAGTGTTTGACAGTTTTGCACAACAATTGTTTCCTACCTAGTGTGTGTTAAGATGTCTGAGCAAGTATTGCAATGTTGATTTTATTTTTTCTGGAAATGATCTATTTAACCGTTGCTAGTGGAGTGATGTATTCCAGTCTGTAAAGGGTTAATATTGTTTTGCTTAATGAGGAATTCAAAAAGGCTTGTTGAAAATAAGACTTTAGAAAAYGAAAATTCTTATGTGTTTCTCCTGAAGATGAAGTATGAATGTGTTATACTTTGCTGTCTAAAATTAGAGGAAAGGAGGCAGAAGTGTAATCAAGTTTTCTAGTTTTCTRTATGTCTGCAGGATGTTGCACAAAGAAACATTTTGAAGCATGATGGCTAAAATGAATAAAGATCAGATCTTTGCCTGTAAATGCCGCTTCGGTACCTTCCTTACGAATTAGATTAAGACGTGAAGAGAGAATAATGCAAATCACAAACCAAGCGTTTGACTCAGTAGTTTCTGCATGAGGTACCTAAGTTGTGTTTGTTCTAGATAGAAAGGTGTCTAATCTTGCTTTGAGGACTTCAGGTGATGAAATATTGATCACACAGATTTTCAGTAATTCGTAATCGTAACTTGAAAATAATGTACCTTCACTGTTCAAATTTGAGTAGTTAGTTTTAGGTTTTGGGCATTGGTTTTATCAACTCAGTTAGGAAACTCTGTCTTTTCCTATAGGTATTTATAGTTTGTGTTCTAAGTTTCTCTAGCTCCAGTGAAATTAAGCTCTAAATTCTCATTATAAAGGTATTTCTTGTCTTCTTTTTTGGTGAGCGTTTTCTTAGCATTGCTCTGTTTTTTGTTATCTTTTTGTGGTGATGAAGTCATAAGCACTGGATATTCCAGTAACATCTCTTAGACATGCTGTTTGCAGAGGTAATACCTCATTTTCGTTTCTACTTGATACTTCCCTACATAAATATCCAAGATGTGTATGAGGACTCTTTGCCACAGAAGCAAGCTGTGAGCTCAGGTTAAGCTGGTTGTCCAATATGATCCATTGTTCTTTTCAGACTCACAGTCTTCCAGGATTCAGTTCTTCATCCTGTAAGTGTGACCTCTATTCTCTTTTCTTAGATGCATTCTTTGCATTTGACTGTATTGAAATGCATGAACAGAAGCGTCCAGCTCTTAAGCAGTTTGGATCGCTTTGTATAATTTGCCTTTCTSTCTTATAGCTGGCTCAAGAAGTGCCACCTGTACTTAAGATTTCCTGACATTTTCCACAGGAAAGACACTTTTTTTTTTCAGTTGCTTATAGCTTTCTAGTTGCTCAGTTTTTTGAATCATTCAATTTTCAGAGGCCTGTCTCAGGCTGAATTATTTTGGAAAGGGCTTTTTAAGAGAAAYTGAATTCAGATGCTTCAGAAAATTATGTAAAAGGAAATAAGTATTTTTCTCTGTACTTCAGAAAATGATATTGAAGGGAAAGTATTTTATCTTCTTCTAGCCTTRTTTGAGGAAACTATTCTTTTGTCATAGAAACTAGAAATTTGGTATGGAGCTTGCCAGAATGRTAGGCAGATGCCATCTTCTGCCTGTGTGAAAATCCATCCAAACTTAGCTATATCATATAAAAAAACGCTTTTTGGTGTTTATGCTTTTGGAGGTTTGAAATTGGTGGCTTTACTTTACAAAATTCAATCATTGCTTGCAAAATGTTGTTCTGTAGAATTATTGGGGCATTGAGTGTGGTAAGAGATACTTCTTTTTTTGCTCTCAATGATCTGTGCAAGGGCTAACTTGTTTTTCTCTTAGGCTGTTAATATTCCTGCTGATGTTCAGACAGTGTGTGGGAAGAGCCAGCCTGATTTAGAATGATTTGTGCAGCTTTAAGATGTGTATGAATTAACAGAAGAGCTTAGGGGCCACAGTTAAGTAGTTTATCTCTGTCCCTTCTCCTCTGTCTCCTAATAAACTGCTGACATGTTAAAGTTTAGATTGTAGGCAGGCTGAGTGGGTTGTAAACACTGGAAGATATTTTCCTACGCAGTTCAGGTGCTGAATCAGTGATCTCTGTTATTAATAAGTCTGTAACAGCAACAAATTCTTGAAGYGGTGCTTAAGAAGTAAGATGTACAATTGCAAAGCATTATACACACCTTTACATGCATGGTTCCTGTGCTGCAGGTTACAGCCTTGCTTACAGCTGCAGGTCAACTTGAAGGAAGTTCTGTTTTTTCTTATTTTCTTCTTCCTGACAGCTTTAAAAAACTCAAACCCTTCACCTTAAGATCTACTGCAAGAAAATGAAAAATGCAAAAGGTTTTGGCTCTCATGTTTCTGCACTACAAGGTAGAATTGAGTACACAATGATACAATATTTTTGCAGAAGAGCCTTGTCTCATTCAATACTTGTACAGATTGTTGCTGTAGTAACAAATCAGTGGGTAGTAAAAGAGGCTTTCATTTGTGGTGCTGTGACCTTGTTTGTTAAAGTTGGAAGGTGGTATAGTGAGTGAAGGAGAAAAAGGAAGAGATTCTTACAATTAAGATAATTGCAGGTTTCTGAGATAACCAAATCTACCACTTAGTGTCTGATGCTGAGCATTTTGCTTATACCAGGTTTCAGTAAGTGGATGCTAGTCTGTGGGTTTTTTTGAATGCTCAGTGTGAAATATTTGTGTTTCATTTTGTAGTTGTGAGCAACTCAGCACTTCTGCAAGTGACTTCAGCAGTTAATCTATGTTTTGAGAAGATCAGCTTCTGGGCATCTCAAGCTGTAGTGCCTAAACTGGATGATATTTGGCCATATTAGCCATAATTTTCTTCACTTGGTTTTCCCTCTCTAAAATGATGGGTCTTCATTTTCTCTCAGAATAGTACTGTGAAAATTATTACTTGCAAGTAACTCTTGCTACATTTATGACATAGGAAGTTAGGAAAAATACAGGGAAGAAACCCTATGTGTTAAGGGTAAATAGGCTTTAAGCTTTTCCTAGAACAGTATAGTGAAGGATGAAGAGAAAAAGAAATACTGAAGGCTGTATTTAATAAACCATTCTGTGTGCTAAGTGAGATAGTAATTTTTTGGAACTGTTAATATCATTTTGAATATACATCATAGAATAAATTGAAGAATTTTCATGATTTTTATTTTGGTTATTTTGGTTATCATGTTGACTCATCACTATTCGCTATTTTTGTCTTCTACRGACCTTTACCACCATCGAGTTTCTTTCATTTCAGACTTTTCATAGCAGTAGCTCTGGAACAGAAACTAGTTTATCTTATCTGATCATGATTCTCTACTGAACAGTCCTTTTCTTGTTTGTTTTGTTTTCCAAATTCATAAGTGAGTTCTAATCTAATGTATTGCACTGTTTTTTTCTGTATATGCTAATTTGAATGTTGTGTGATATTAAGTAAGCTGTTTGATAAAAGTCAGAGAGATGGAATCTTTATAACTACCTTTATTAAACCACACATGTTAATGAAATTATATCTTGTTTCTTTTTACAAGAGCTGCTTTCCATTAAGCTATGCAAGCTGACATCCAATTGCCCTACCATCCTTTAATTCTTCTATTTCATTCTTTGCATTGTGTATCACTCTTTGTGACATTCCCTATGACTGATGGTCAAACCAGTTGGTATTTGTTTTTCCCGCCAAAGARACTGAGTTAGGACAGTCCCTCACCTGTTTTTTTTTTACTTTTTGGAAGAGAAGACTATATCCGGAGATCTAGAAATGCTAAACTTAAATGATTTCTATTAAAGGAACCCATCAAAACCCTTTGAAAAGTGTTTACAGTTGATGTAGCTTCAGCAATGTCTCCTGCAGTTCTACCCTGAGTGCCCTTTAAAACCCACATGTCAGCTCAGGTTCCCTTAACAGAGATGTTTTTTCCTTCAAAAGCCAGGTAAGGTTTTTGCCTCCAAACCAAGGACAGGCATTTGTCAATGCACTCTGCAGCTGAAGGACAGCCGGTGGCAGGAAGATCCTCAGCTGCCCTGTCCTCCTTTGTGGAGGTTTGCATTTCCACTTGCCTATTAGTTTTCCTTCAGTATGTTTCCACTTGATGCTAGCTGTATTGGTGTGCCTTTTGGTAACTGTTCTTTGTCTGTCACAGAGGTGGCTTCTGAATCTGGTATCTTGGGTTCTCTTTGATGGTCTGTGCTGACTAGGCCTTAGTCATTAAAATCAGGAGAAAACAGTTGAGGCACAAGTTGAGGATGCTTTATCAGAGTGAATGAAATGCAGGTAAAGAGGAAGTCTCATCACTCCATCCACTGAAAGAAAAGTTGTTTTCTGTTTTGGGGCATAGTTGAAATAATCTCCTAAGAATCTGGATGTCTATTTTCCCCATTATGCAAGCTATTTTTCATAGTCTTCACTGCAACATTAGATMCATTTCCCAGGTTAACAACCAAAGGTGAAAAAAACCATTGATTTGCATTTCATAATGTTTCTTCTCCACTGAGAGGCACAGACGCTTTGTTCTATTAGTGGTTGGTTTAGCACTTGGTTTAAATATCACAAGACCTGTCAAAATATATATGGCATATATGTGTATTTTCTCACAATAATACGAAAAAAAATTTGGAGAGCTCCAACAATCCCTAATCCTGCATTTGGCAATAAATGCACATCTATAGAGATGTACAGAAAAGTATGACGTCAATTGACAAGGCAGCATTTGCATTTTCGGCTTACGTGCAACTTTGCTACCTAAGATCTTTGATTAAAAATGCAGAGTACAATTCTTAAAATCTTATGCTCTTTTCATCTTAAGGTATGAATGTGGATATTGGAAATCCAGTAGAAGTAGTGATGTTGAATTCTTTATTAATTTCATAACATACCTTTTGAAACTTACTGAAATTAAATATCCCTTTACTTCTAAAAACTGTTTAGAAAAGAAGATAAAAATATTTGGGATGTTTAAAGTTACGTCAAAATGTCTGTTATGGCAAGTGAACCACTGGCATCTTGAAGATTGACCAGAAGACGACAGTGGAAATTTTTGAACGTTTTTCAGACAAGAAAACTAAAAACACATGTCACTGTTTACGTGTCCTCTGTGGGAAGGATGAGGAAGCATTATGTTTGCAGCAGTGTCTAATGAGAAGAATTTAAATCAGTTGTGTTCTGTGTTTATTGAAAGAACTGAGATAATTCTTCAAGGAAAAATATTTTCCTCGTTGAACTAAAGTCTGTGTATTTTTACTAAAGATATTTTAGTTTCTTTGCAGCTTGTAAAGAATTTCTTGCAAGGTTCTCTGTTATCAGACCCTGTGATATCAAACAGTTCAGCCAGACTGCTGCTTTTTTTTGCCCTTTATTTTGTAGGTCAGAGAAGAGATGCTATTTGATTTCTCTGGTCAGACTTTCTGATGTGAGGTGTGTTGTTGCAAAACCACTTTGCCTTTCAGTGTCAGAAAAGATGCTTGGATTAAGTGATTATCGGTGTTGTCAACCCTAACAATAGGAATTACTATAAAGGCAGAAACAAAGTCCACAGTTCAGTGAAACAGAGACTCCAGGAGTGCCCTAATGTGCCCAAGGGTGTCCAAATAGCAAGACTGTATCTTTGTACAAAGTTACCAGCACATCCAAAAAAAGGAAATTATTGCAAATTGACTCCTCTTGCCCTCTAAACATTTATGCTTAGATCCACAAGTTGATATAGAACCAACTGAGGTCTTGCATTTGTGGTCAGGAGTCTGTGAAGCTGACAGACCCAGCATAATACTTTTATTTCAGATGAACTGTTGTCAACTATTTTAAAATGTAAAACTTGGAATAAAAAAAGTTGTATTATTCGAGATCAGTTTATGGGGGAACACTCCAGAAGAATATATGCCTGGAGAAGAATAGGAGTATGAAGCAAACTTCTRCACCTCCAGAATAGTCTTCTAGTATCTAACAACTTGCCATTTGAGGACTTCCAATATTTGTTTGTGTGCATGTATGGAGAGAGAGAGAGCATGAAAGCAAGCGCTAGCGCTCTCGCACACACTAGCTCTAGCTGACATCTGTTCACATTTTGTTGTCTGATCTTGCAGCTATATTAGTTTTACAGAGGAATTTTTTAATAATATTTTGAAGAAATACTTATGCAGTTATGCATTTTGTTGAAAATACAGTCCTCACAATGAATAGCTGAAAAATACAGGAGATGATAATTCTGGCTATGGGAATTGTTTTAACTGAAGAGAAATTTGGGGAAGGCATTCTGCTTTTGTCCATGATAAACAGGATTGCTTTTATTCTGAAGCCACATGCAATATTGCAAGTATTTCCAGTGGTTGTGTGGACTGATATAAGAAGTGTGTGTGTATGTACATATACATACATATATGTGTGTGTATGTATATATATATATATATATAGTCTATACAGATACAGTTTTTGTTTGGTATGACACATTGACCTTTGCAAATGTAGAATAAATAGCATGTGTGAGTTTCATACACTTTTTTGTGTGAAAAAAGATATCTGTAAATCACATGAAGTTCATAAAACTGACTTTTATACTTAGTATAGATGAATTCTTTTTCAGTTATAGCTCTGATGCTAGTGAACAACAATATCAAAAAGACCATTTGACACATGCATAAATCAAAACCAATGAAATCTTTTGTTCTTATTTTACAAGAGATGGATTTCATGCTTCTTTAACTGTCTTCTGGTATTTTAGATCTTATTTCTCAAAGTGAGGAGTTACTGTAACACGAGTGCCTGAGGGAGGAAATATGTGTCCTTGTATTTTGTCATGCGCAGGTCTCATAGTCAACACTGGTTCTGTCTTGCATTGTGTTCTCTTAAAGCATATATGCCAGTGCCTACTTGAGCTCTTCAAGTTTGAATATTGATTTACCTTACATTTAGATTTAATTTTCAACTTTCTTGATGAAACTACTGTCAGCATTCCTAATATGACTGAATTATAAACAATGCATGTTTCTATGGTTTCTTAGGAAATACTAATATGGAGTGTTATACCCAAATTTTTGGGGGTGGATATGAGCTTGCTTGACCTGTGCTCTGAACCATCTGGACTTGAACCAGCTCTGAACCTGATGGTGTGTAGCCGGAGGAGATAAGCTGGTCTCTCATACTGCAGGCAAAGCAAGGTTTTGTCTTCCTGCAGGAATCTTTACAAACACCTCCATTTTTGGTACTCATTTTAGTTCTGTGTAAATATTCCTGAACAGTGTAGTGAGCTTGACTGTGTATATATAACTCTCAACCAGAATGTGTTCCCCTTTTGTACGTTGCCCAGGACCTAACAGGGAGAGTAGAGTGTATCCTACTCTAATACATGTATTAAACTGGTTGCATTGTAAGAATAAAAGCAATCACTCTTGTGTTTTTCATTGCAGGCAGTATGGGCTCTTGGCAACATTGCTGGAGACAGCACTATGTGCAGAGACTATGTATTGGACTGTAATATCCTGCCCCCTTTATTGCAGTAAGTCTGTTTTAGTACGTTCTTCAACATTTTGCTCAAATGTCTGTTAAGACTGAATATAAAAAGCTACAGCTAACATAAGACTATTGAAAACTCAGTGTATGCAATATGCAGTGAGATTAGGTATATAATTTTGGCTGCAATTTGTAAACTGATGAAAGTTGGTGCTTGTAAGTTAAGTTGACTTGTGCAGTTTGTTTCCCTTGAAAGACGATGACTATTTTTACTGTGGTCCAAGCAGACTTTATATGGGGCCCTCTGAGCTACTTTTTGGAGCTAAAATGTAGAAATAGCTAAATCAGACCCATTTTATTCTACATGATGGGTGAATGTCTGAGCCTTTCATAGAATTGTGGAATATTTGAGATTGGGAGGGGCCTCTGGAGGTCATTAGTCCAACCCTCTATTTAAAGCACATGAGATCAGATTAGGTTGCTGAAGTACTTATCCAGTCAAATTTGAAATGTTCAAGGGCAGAGATTTCATAACTGTTCTGGGCAAGCTATTCCAATATTTGACTATTGCACAGTGAAAAAGAAAATTCTGATACCTGATCAGAATTTCTTGTGTTTTAACTTGTGTCAGTGGCCTCTTATCCTGTAACTGCACACCTTTGAGAAGTGTCTGGGTTCATTTTTTTCTGTATCTTCCTGTTAAAGTGTTGTTGACAACTATTAAATCTCTCATCTTACGTGGCCTATTTTTAAGGCTGAACAAGTCTAGGTTTTACCTCTCCTTGTTTGTCACTTGCTCCAGCCCCTTAACTATCTTTATGGTCTTCTGCTGGACCTACTCATTATTACTGCTGAAACAGTGAACCACCTCACATAATCATGTCCAAGCTAGTATTATTATTCAGTCACTGTCCTTTGCAAACTCCTTTTGCAGTGGTGAAGTTCTCCACTGCTCACCTAATACCATTGCTACAGTGAGGGAGGGGTCTGAGAAAAATAAACTTCTGACTTGTTACAGTTGTGGAAAAAAGAGATCCTGCCTTACTGCATTCCTCTTTGGCCAAAGAATGCTGCAGCTTGTCATTTCTAAGCTTTCAGGAACATGCGTCATTTAGAGGCTTCAGCCTGTGTTTGACTTAATTAACTAGAATAGAAATCTTTGCATAGATATCTTTGTCAGTGCTAGCATTGATTTTTGGATACAGTGGTATCTAGACTATAATTGTAGTGAGATAAGTGATAGTCTTTATTTGAAAGCCCTAGTCCTGGTTATATGTGTTCTTTGTTTTGTAAAGGAAAAGTTTTGTTCTCTTTCCCTAGTAAATTTGTATACAAAAGTATAAGGTTGAGTGATGCTGACAGACTGAGACTTTGATACAAAAGATGACTATTCAGTGAAAAGAGTATTCTCCAAAACTGCTTGCATCATTTCAAGAACATCCTTTCATTTATAGTGATTTTTGTCACAATTCCTGTGCCTTTGAACTGTTAATCTGCCATGTCAGTGTCTGAGCAATTAAATGCACACACCTTTGGAGTATGACAATTACTGTTCTAATCAGAGTGCTAGTGTGTATCTAGCCTAAATGTTAGTATCCAGCCACTGAGGATGATTTTCCTTGGAATTTGTTTTTACTGAAAAACTTCTAGCGTATTTTCACCTGATATCAATTAAAACATGAGCCTGAGTTTAGTTTGATGATTCATGCAGTTGATAAATGACCCCTCCAGATAGCCTTGCTTTAAGTTATAAAGCAAAGGTCCTTTGTTTTGGTTTTAGACTGCTTTCAAAACAGAATCGTCTCACTATGACCCGAAATGCTGTATGGGCTCTATCCAACCTCTGCAGAGGGAAGAATCCTCCTCCAGATTTTGCCAAGGTAAGACATGTTTGAAAGGCAATGCACTGGGGTGGTGGTGATATCCAAATAAGCAGTAAGAGGGGAGTAATGAAGCTCAAACTAAACAGTAGATATATTTCACTTTTCAGAATTTCTCTCTGAGCTAATATAATGGCATTCTACAAATTAAGTTTGTGAATATATTTAGTCCTTTGGGCAGACATTTACAACCACTGCTTTGAGAGTCTGATATTGCCTCCTAGCTATTTGCTATTATTCCTGTACTGGAGATGCCCTTCCCATAGGAGAACAAAACTGTAATTTTGTTGCTTTAATGCAAAGTATGGCACATCTTAGCTGTTGCCAGATGTTGTACTGTAGAAGCTGAAGAATTCCTGTATGTGCTCTTCTGCTGACTTGCTCCTCTGTACCTGTGTAGCTACAGCCCTGCACATAAGTGCTACCTAAGTGAAATTTTCTGAGTATTCCAGCCTGAGTTGCCTGTGCATTGCCCTATATTGTCATATGCAGAATTAATTGATACATCAATAGATCTTGTGACTCTTTTAATTGCACAGTGTATGCATCTCTTTTTAATGTCTCGCAGGTTTCACCTTGTCTTAGTGTGCTTTCCTGGCTGCTCTTTGTCAATGATACAGATGTATTAGCTGATGCCTGCTGGGCTTTGTCCTATTTGTCTGATGGCCCCAATGATAAAATCCAGGCTGTGATTGATGCAGGAGTGTGCAGAAGACTTGTGGAATTGCTGATGTAAGAAACTCATACTAAGCAAATGTATTATTCACTCTTTTCCTTAAAGTCAAGGTTCCTACAACAGAAAGCTTAGGTAAATTTAACCTGAAATTTAATAATTTCTAAAAAGCAAGATTTGAGTTTTTTAATTTTACCCATCTCTAAGCTTCTCTTTGTCATGAGTAAGAGAAACAACATAACTTCTCTTGTACTAATTTTGTTCTTTAAGAGGTTTTCCCTGCTATGTCTAATAGCTATATTTTGTAAAATGAAAAAAAAAATTATACTGAAATTTTCCCTGCCCTATTAAGGCCCGTGTCATAATTATTACGTTATAATTACCTACTAATGAAATTTCCAAATTATATCAAAGATACAAATTTAACAAATAGTAAAATTTATTAGAATTGACATCAGGGACATTGAATACAAATAATTTCCTAAACCTCTGTTGTAGAGGACTATTTCAGTGTAAACCTGCATTGGTCAATAAAATCTGATATTAGATTAACAAATAGAATGTATTAACTAAGGTATCTTTTTATGAAGAATTATTTTCATTTCATTAAAAAAATCTTTTTTCACCCTTCTTAAAGGTATGTTTATTCCAATGCTGGTATTGATGATGATGGGGGGATGCATATGATGACAGATGATGATTAAACTGTTATATGGGGACATGGTTAAGGTAAACACAGCACTGATGTCTGTGTTCCTCTCGCTCACTGCCCGCGTATTTGCATTTTACACATTTTTGTCTGTTTCATGCTTAAAGCTGATTATTTTTTTTCTCCCAAAGATGCTTCTACTGTCTTATCAGTAATAGATGCTAAGTAAATTTGAAAAACTGGATCATAAGTTAATGTTTGTAGTATTGTAGTTGTGTATGTTGAAGCATTTTTAAGTACAAACTTATATTTCTAAGAGGTAAATGTTCAGCTGAAACTTTAGTTTTAGTGAAGCTTACTGAAGGGATTTTTTTTTTTGTTATGCTCTCCCAGAAACATTCTTTCTGAAATGAGGTATTTAATGACAGATTGACAGTTTGTTTTAACTGTCATATTAGCCTTATATATATAAAATCTATACCAAGGAACGTATGTTAGCCACCTTGCGTTTAAATACCCTGCATTGTGGAAGGAATTCTTCAAGCTTAGAGTGCTGAGAAGTAGAAACTCATTTGAAATTTAGGAGAATCTTGATGRATTTGATATTTTCTATTGGAAAAAGCTCTTAATGTCAAACAATATACCCTAAGAATACAATGCAAGRTTTTGGATTGCTGTTGAGGTCCCAAGTCAACAAAGTAGTTTTAAATACTTAATTCTTGTAGAAGAGGGCACTTTTTAAAGTACTTGTTGATTATTAAAATGAGGTACTCTAAATCTTTTCTAATCCCACATTTCATTTTTTTCTTGCTGATGAACAATATCTAAGGTCCCAAATATTCAAAAGCCTTAGAAAGTTACCATTAGCATAAAATTAAAGGATGTTTTGTGTCTGATTGTCAGAGTTGAGTCATATTTAGCAGGGAGATTTTTCCCTGGCTAATGTTCCCTCTCTGAGGAGGTAAAGATGGAGATGCTTTAGGATGGTTAACATTAAATTTTTGTTTGATAATTTTAGGCACAGCGACTACAAAGTTGTATCTCCTGCCTTACGAGCTGTCGGGAACATTGTAACAGGAGATGATATCCAGACCCAGGTATAGATTTGCTGGTATTGTACTACTGATTATCTTTCTCTTAATTGTGGTAACTTACAGACAAGCATCTCCACTTGTTCCTTTTGGAGCTTGAAAGATTGATGACACTCRTTGCCTCAAAAAATAGGGTGATTTTCTTAGTTTTCCTCTTCAGTCCTAAACTGCTGCAGCCCTGTCTGGGATTCTTGCATAGCTATGCAGTACCCTTCAAGCGTTTTTTTGTTTTCTTTAATGCAAGTCTGCCTGTTAAGCTGAGTTTTATGTTGACTGATGTGTCATATTAGAGCCATTGAAGGCCTATCACCTTTCATGCTGTTGGCCGTCTATGATGAAAGTGCCAAAAAGAATATCTGGTCAGATTTGGATGTCATGTAGCAGAGTATGGGCATGTGCTTGGAGGAGCATCAGGAAGAAGCAATGGCTCCCACTTGTTTGGAATTCAACTGGGGAGTAGGAACCTGATGCCTCATTTTCCCAACATTAGATTGTCATTTACTGCTTGGTAGGCTTGATAATGAAACTGGAGACAATGATGAGTTAGCAGCAGCAAGACACTGTTTAGCTATCTTACCACTGGTGTACTAGATTTTGCATAATTTTGTGACTTATGTTTGTTTTATAGCTGACTTGTGTGAGCTTGCTTGTATTTTCTCACTGTTTTTTGTTTCACAAATCAGTCATAAGAATGATTTAGATGTGCATTTTGTGGTTTCGTAGTTTCATTAAAGATAGAGCTGCACAAGCTCGCTAAATCATGTGTATTGCAGGTCATTAAATACTGCATAAATCTTAGATTTCAATTCAACAAATTATTTTGACTTTTCTGCTGCACGTRATTTTTAAAGAGTATTGTGCCATTAGCATTCCTAAAATTTTAGAGAACTTGCTAAATAAGATACTTTGTCTGCAAGGCTATCAGGCTATGCCGTATGCTAAAGAGGGATGAGGCAGAATGCATATTTAAAAATATCCTTAGATCTGGGAGGGAGCAGGAAGGACCCAACTTTAAGTCAGTCTGAGCATGGAAGCAAGATACAAGCCAAGTGCCTGAAAAGTGTTCTGCACAGCTTTAGAATGCAAACCTGCCTTTGCTTAATATCTCATATTCAACTGTTGACAACTAATGTTTGAAGATGGCCAAAAATGTAGACAGGATGTTTGAAGGGAAAAAGAAATCTTCTACCCCCAATGCACAACTGATTAAAAAAACCCGTATCACATATATATATATATATATATATATGTGATCATATCATATATATATATCATATATATATATGTGTGTGTGTGTGTGTGTGTGTATTTTGTAATTCTAACTTGGAGCAAAAAGTTCTTAGAGCTATGTGGAGAGCCAAGGAGAGGAGGAGAGAGCTAAGCAAGGAGATTCAGTCTACAGATTCCAAAACTATTGTTTTTTAAGCGCTTCATATTTTTGATTTACTTGTAGGAATTTGCAACTTAATTTAAATTTTGTTATTTATTATTCAGTCATTGAATCTTGCTATTCCATTTCAGAGAAGTCAAAAAGCCCTTCATTGTCAAACATTACAGAATCAAGTATTCTGTTTGGTTACATATTTTGGGCTGTGTTCTCTTGTATTTTCAGGGCACTTAAAATTTGATTTTGCAAATGCAGTTTTTCCCACAACATTTCAATTTTCTGCTGTTCTGTTCTGTCATTGGGTGCAACACTGGCAGCAATCTGCCCTCCATGCCAGCTGATATAGGAAGCAGAAGTATTTAGAGCTTCTAGGTATACCAAAATATGGAAGACAATACAGGAAAATCTTCCCAACTTATTTTTGTGTGATCGTAGTGGACCTAGCATCCTGCTCTGTTCAGGTGACACTTTAAAATACAGTGAAGGCATAAGCCCTGACCTACTTGCTCAATTATTTTGCTCACTAACTTTCCTGTATAAAAAAAGCATGTATTTCTTAGTTCTTGCACTGTAGATCTTTTATTGTTTTTTGTTATTTATTGTTCATTTTTATTTGCTTGTTTTTTAATTTTTAGGGTTCATCTGCTGGGAGATGCTTTAATTAWTGGCAACACTGTTCCTTATTCCAGGTGATTTACTATTCTGAATTTAGTCTAAGATTGTTTTTCCTGTGTACACAGGTAATTCTGAATTGTTCAGCCCTGCAGAGTTTACTGCACTTGCTAAGCAGCCCAAAAGAATCTATCAAAAAGGAAGCGTGCTGGACAATATCTAATATAACAGCTGGGAACAGAGCCCAGATCCAGGTAACCTTTTAAACTATGATCAATAATCTTTGTCTTGCAGGCTAGAAGAAACACACATCCGGTGACACACTGTTTTTTGTTTATGAAAGGCATGCTTGTGTGTRTACACAATCACACAAATACATACTTTTAAGCAGAAATATATTATAGGCCCTGTGCATGTTGAGGATGTTTCAATGGCCCAGTCATCTGTCAGATGCAAGTTAGATCTATTTAAGGTTATAAGTATCTGCAGATTATGAGGAGGGAGAGACAGTCATGCCAGAGAATGACAAAATGAGGCTGATAAATATTCAGGATCCCCATCAAGACAGTTGAATTAAAGATTCTTCATCTAGATTAAATTTAAATTTTTCCAAAGATATATTTTTTTAATGCTCTTCTCCCTCACTGGATATAGGGACTACTTTCAGAGCTTGAAGAACCAGGATGAAAGTCTAATGGGAGGCATCTATTTTTTGATGAATATGAATCAATAGTAGAAGTACTAGACATTAGAAATATTCTTCTCACTCATTAGTAACCAGGCAGAAACAGTACATGCTCACACAAAAAGTAAGCTAAGTCCCTAATACATTGGCAAAGATGGCCAAGGAGTACTTCTTTCTTCTGTATCCTTTTCCTTTGAAGCCAGTCTGATATCTGCTAGTCCTCACCTGTTGGCTGTGGATTATTTGCTCTGTATGGTGAGAATTCACATGAAATGGTTAACTGTCTTCCACTAAGAGATAAGTGATAGGATTACTTCTCTTCTTGCAGATAGCTTGTAGGAGATT
>NW_028187111.1:1352610-1497585 GCF_003343005.1 Rhea americana
TTTTTCTGAGGAAAATGTGTATTACATGCTTTGCAGGTGATATTTACAGTCTTTCAGTTATACTTTCTCCCTTATGAAGAACGTTTAGCTGCTGAAAGGACAGCATAATGTCCTAATACTTCTAGTGAGAGCTCTGTCCACATCTCAAAGATTGGGAAATTAAATGAAATCTTTTGAGGAAGATAACTCAGTCTTTGATAAGCTTCCTGGAGTTAAACATGAATGTTCATCTGGTTTCAGAGATGAACGTGTTAGAAAGTGAATAGACAAGAAGACAAAAACTTATAAAGGTGGAAAACTGTGTAGGTCTCTCATCTGATGTAAGGATGTGATTATGATGAAAGTGGAACTGAGGCCAAAGAAACCTTCATTAGTACTCCTACAGTTATATTTGCTCCATCTTTCGCTAAAGATCTTAGTGAAGATCATACCAACAGAAGTCATGTTTTTGTCAGACACAGAAGGATGTGATCACTTATCCTAACCTGAGTACAGGTCTGAGAATTCTGGTTCTGATTTTATTGTGATTTGTTAGATCTCTCGAATAGCTGAATGTACAAGAAAAAGTCCTATATAAAATCAGCCAGTGTTATCCCTGTTTTAACCAGTACCAGCAAGTGTGATTGCTGTACAATCAGCAGTGTAAGACAGTATGTAGAGTAGCCATGACCACTTGTAGAAAGGTAAAAATATTTGTCTTTACTTGTCTTGCAGTGAAAATCTTTTGGCTTCCTTATCCTTACAGTTACTACCTTAGAAACTGCTGCTCCCCCAAGCTTCTATTTAGAAGCCTATTGCTGCTTTTCTTGGGAAGCATAAGAGAGTAGTTTCTGGGGAACAGTCTGCTCCAATCTGTGTTTTAATTTTATGTTTCTCCAAATCTGAGAGAGACTTTAGGAGATGCAATCATGTAGGAATGTTGCAGCCTCAGAAAAAGAAATGCTTGAGAAAATCAGAAGGATATTCCTAGAAATCATTCCATTAGGTGATAAATATCTGAAGAGGCAATAGAAAGTGAAATTCGTGATTAGTACAGCTTTTCAAAATGTCAGTTTCTCTGTTTTCATATTCTTGAACTACTGAAGATATAATTGTGAGGTATCCTAGAGATAATTTAGATTCTAATACACCTAGAAACTATTTCAACAGAATATTCCCTTTTGTGACTTGAACATAAGTATTCATTGTACCATGTCATCCTATTCATTGTACCATGCCTTCATATTCAAGTGAAGGAATAAGTGCCTATCCTTGCTTACGCARTATTTTTAGCCTTTAAAATTGAGGCTCTAAGTGGATCGTCTAACTACAGCCTTGATAAGCCTATGTTTTCTAAACTATTGTCCCATTTTTATTTGAAAACGAGGGAATAAAGTAGCCTCTCCTTTGACAAATGTTAGCAAAACTTGTCTAATCTTGCTAAATAAAATTGTTAGGTATAAGTGGGCATATGATTTTTTTAGCAGTTTTTAAAGGTTTCAGAGTGTCTTACCACCAGTTTTAGATCAACCTTTTTTTGTACTGAGAACAGATTTGAACTGCTTTATGACTTGGAAAGGAGGAGGTACAAGGCAGAGAGATGAGCATGAATGCTGTGAGCCATTGATATCACACCTTAACTGTAGCAGGTGATCCTTTAGAGTTGTGGTGGCTGTCTGGGCAGAAGATTTCTTTTTCTGGGTTTGTGCATCAGGAAAAAAGATAGTGTCAATGAAATTGAAAAAATACATTTAGAATTAGAGTTGAGTGTAAACCAGCTGCCTTAGGATATGTCACAGACAAGGTTGGAAGCCTGTTGATGAATGTTTACATTCAAGTCCGGGAAAAAAATGTGAGAAGAAGCTTTTTTTAAAGTGAAAACTGTAGAAGTTCCTCACCTGAGAACCATTGATACCTAATTCAGAGTAATGAGCTGTATTTGGACTCCTTGCTATGCGTGTGTAGTTATAGTGAAACATTAACTATCCTAAGTGTATACCCAGTTCAATTTAAACTGACAGCTATAAACCTGAGGGGATTTTTTGCCGCCCCCCCTTTAAACACCTCTGATCCTGAGCAGGAGATAAATATCTTGGTAATTATGACATTTTGCAAATCATGTCCATCATGAAGCTTAGATTTTTGAACTACAGAGGGAGACCTATTAGGGGAAAGTTGAGAAGTAAAGGACATTCAAGAGATTGGAAATCTTGAGGACACTGCTTCTTGGAAGTAGAAATCGACAATTACAGATGTAATTGCAATGATTATATGCTGAAGGGAAAGTTGCATCACAGATGTAAAATTCCAGAGAGGCTCTAAGTCTTTAGTCTCTAGTCACAGCCTGGAGATTTTTGTTATGTGAAGTACAAGCTGTGATGAATCCTCCTTTCAGCTCCAGAGCTGCTAGGTCTACTTTTCACATAAAATTGCTTCTCTGAGGTGTTCCTTCAGATAGCTCCTAATTAATGTCAAAATCATTGCAAATATTTGAGCTGAAAACAGTTTAAAATTTTCTGAAGTTGGAAAATGCTTCTTGAAGATGATCATAAGCCAAAATGGAGAATAAAAGCTTGGTCTGTTTTCTGTAGCTGTGAGAGAGAATTCACATCTCTGAAGAATATCTGGCTTATTTGAATTCATAGATGAACCCATCTCATTCATGGGTATTTTTTTTTCCTTTTCTCAATGAATTTCAAATAAATCCTTACATATTGTAATGAATTAAAATACTGTCTTGAGACTTGGTCTTTCTTACAGAAAGAATTCTAAAATACTAGATTCAGCTCTAAACTAAATCATTTTTCCCCTGCTTTCTTCCCCAGTCCCTCCAAATTACTTGGTAGTAATTCTACCCTTCTAGAGGGTACAGACTGTAGCCAGATCCATTCCAGTAACAGTGTTAATCAGATTTTGAACATACATAATCCTTAGCCAGGAATCAGACTAGAATATTTTCAGCCCATGATATTTTTTTCCTGAAAGTTGAATAACTTCATTGCATAGTAAACCACATTATTGCAAGTTACCAGCAGATTTAACTGGTGAGCCATTACTGCAGAATAGTCAACATTTTAGAAACCTATGGAAACTTTTGGTAGTGCTCAAGCTGTAATCTAGCTATCACTTCTGCATGCCAAGTTAAAAATTAAGTATTTTGGTAAATCTAATAGGTATTTTACCTGAGCTATATTAACAGACAGAACTATATTTAGTGTTGTTTAAGATTGCATTGGGTTATACTCTCTCCGCCCACCCACTATAAAGTATAGAAATACAAAGTTAGAGGGAAGGACTTCTATATTCATTTCCACTTTTTGCCGACGGTGCTGTTTGGTAGCACACTTCAAAGGCTTTCACTGCCATTTCTAAAAGATAAGACAGCAGCGTATCACCATTAAAATTGCATTCAAACACAATCAAATGAACTCTTTCAAGTATTAAAGCAATATAAATTGACATGCATGAAATGTGTGAAAATAAGTGCTGAAATTTCTTTGAGATAATATTGAAGTACAGGAGATCATTAGTTTGTTTTTTTTTTTTTTTTCCCCCCCCCACCAAAGGTGGAAGTGAAAGCCTTTTAGAGTGTGTTCTCAACAGAACTAGGCAACAGAAAAGTGTGGTGGAATACAGCAGTCTTTCCCTCTTTATTTCTGTGCTTTTAAGGGTTGGGTTGGATGTGTATCTCCTGATGCAGTCATGATTGTCACTAAGTATAGTTTTTGTTTGTTAATTTCCTAGTTTGTATACAGCTTTGCTGTACTTCAGTGGATAGCTTCCCAAGTCAGGGAGAAGGGGAACTCCATCTTCCTGGGAATCAGAAGGAGAACTGCACAACTGAAGCTAAATCCTGACTGCCGACCCTTCTGAAGGGTATGAAAGGCTATCACATGCCTCAGATAATGTTCTGTGTCTGACTTTGCAACCTGTTGAAAAGTTACAAAAGGCAGTACACCAGGTACTGTCTTCCCTATCTGACAGTGAAGAAATCACAGGARTTTGCTGCTTTCGATAGGTTAAGAAACTTACTGCTTATTTTTTTGGTATACCTTACGTTTTCACAAACACATCTGGAAACCTGAGTACAGCCAGACACAGTAGCAACATGATCTGTGCCCTGTTTTTCCTCCTTTAGTTTTTTATCCTTGCTGAAATAGGACATGGGCAAGTGTAGAAAATGCTATGCTGCTTATCACTGAAACCTCTCAAATGAAATGCTTTTTTTGTAGCTTGAGGTAAAGATACAAACTATGAATTTTCAGAGCCTCTTCTCAACAGGCCATGGTAAGGTTAGAGAGCTGGAAAAGGAGTGTCAAGATGCATGCACTGAGCTGTAGTATACGTAAGCAAACTGCATATCAAATCGTTGAAATATAGAATGTATTTGGTTCGTGCCATAGTTTATATCAGTGATCTAAAATCTTCATGTGCGGTTTGTGGCAACAGAACTTTAAAATAAAAATCTAAAATTTAAGCATGTGTTTACATGCAAAATCTGTTTTCAGGTTTCTGCATTTGGTGGATCCCATACATCGTACTGTATTGAGGGCAGCAGAGCTTTAATTCCTTTATCTTATATGAAAACCTTTACCAAGAATCTGTATGAACTGAAATTTCAGACCTGAAGGAGAAGAATGTAGTAGTAGGGCTATGCTAATAGCTGTCAGCTAGGATGATGACTGTTATCTTGACTTGCTAAAGGCAATGAGAAAGCTTGTGAGAGCAGAAAGACACAATGAGGCTGTAAATCTTCAGTAGTTTTCACATATATATGATGAATAGTATGTAGACACATGATGCTGAGACTTAATTTTTACATGTACAGTCACTGTGAGTGACTTTGTGGAAACACTAGTCAAGGAAATTGAAGGAGAAGCAGCAAATTAACTTAGGGGACAGCACATAATACTGATTTAAGATGTCATTGCAAGGCCACTCTCAATCCTCTCTGAAAGGTCATGGTGATCAGGAGATTCCTCCCTGCACCTTGGGAGGAATAACCTCATGCATCATTACAGGTTGGGGGCTGACCTGCTGGAAAGCAGCTCTGCAGAGAAGGACTTGGAGGTCCTGATGGACAGCAAGTTGACCATGAACCAGTAATGTGCCCTTGTGGCCACGAAGGCCAACGGTATCTTGGGCTGCATTCGGAAGAGTGTTGCCAGAAGGTCAAGGGAGGTGATCCTGCCGCTCTACTCAGCCCTGGTGAGGCCTCGTCTTGAGTACTGTGTCCAGTTCTGGGCTCCCCAGTACAAGAGAGACATGGAACTACTGGAGAGAGTCCAGCATAGGGCTGTGAGGATGATCAGAGGACTGGAGCACCTGCCCTCTGAGGAACAGCTGCGAGAGCTGGGCCTCTTCAGCCTGGGGAAGAGAAGTCTGAGAGGTGATYTTGTCAGTGTATATAAATATTTTAAGGGAGGGTGTCAAGAGGATGGGGCCAGACCCTCTTCAGTTGTGCCCAGCAAGAGGATGAGAAGCAGTGGGCACAGACTAAAGCGCAGGAAGTTCCACCTGAATATAATGAAGAACTTCTTCACTGTGAGAGTGACAGAGCACTGGAAGAGGTTGTCCAGAGAGGTTGTGGAGTCTCTGTTCTTGGAGCCAGTCAGAAAACAACTACACAGTGTCCTGGGCAATGTTGACCCTGCTGGGTGACCCTGCTTAAACAGGGGAATTGGACTAGATGATCTCCAGAGGTCCCTTCCAACCTCAGCCATTATGTAATAATTACTGAAGAGCTGTTCCCTAATATTGACTTTAATCTATTTACATTTAGCATCATTGCAGATGTAATAAACTTCAGAAAATTCACTTTTATTTAGCTCCATTTTCAAAATCAAATACTATAAAATGAAGAAGCTTAATAAAAAAGTTACAATGTTTCCAAGATATAGACAACCCTCTTGCAGAGTCAAAGCAAACAAATGTTTTCTATTAAAAAAAAAAAAGAGAGAAGTCCACAAAAAAGCTTTCATTTGTAAACAGTAATGTTGGCTAGGTAAAATAGCCTCCAAAAACTTGGAGTTATATCCAAATCAAAAAAACAGGTAGCAGCATAAAATGTGGCAAACAGTATAAAAATATAGTAAGAAGAATTCAGAGTTTTTGGGGAAACAACCTATGGAAAATACAGAAATCTTTTCTCAAACTCATTTTAAGACTTTGGAACCCTTCTAAAGCATCTGAGGCTCACCTTGTAAAAAGAGGGTTCCAACAAGAAATGCTAAATAGTATTCCTTGTCCCAGTGCTCACAGGGTAGGAGAGTGGAAAACTTCCATTCCACTACTCTTCTTACAAAAGATGGGTAGGATGATTTATCTTAACTTGAAGTGTCAGACAGAAGAAATTTTAGAACAAATGAACAGAACAGTAACAAACGTGAATGGTGTTCATCCAAGATTTCTAAAGGCTCTTACGTCCAGAATAGCAGAACTCTGATACGCCCCCGTTTTTATATCGGAGAATAGAAGGTAGCAGTTGTGATGGTAACATTTCCAGAGGGTTTCGGGGGATGCAGAAAGTCGTTACTGATGTGATAAAATCTGATAGGAAAAAAGTTAGTAGAGACAGATTAAGAGACAAGTTATGAAAGTCTGCACAGCTTTTCTGGAGGAAAATCATACTTCACAGATCTTCTTGAGTACTTTGAAAGGCTACTGAGCATCTTAGTAAAGGAAATCCTGTAGATACAGGCTATGTGAATTTCCAGGAAGTTTTCAGCAAAAAAAGGAAGCGTGTTGTAGTGAGAAGTGGAATAGAAAGAGAAGTCCTCTTGCAAATAAATGATGAAAATATCTGAAACGTATAGTGGGAATAAAAGATCAGTTTCCCAATTGTGGGGAGAACCACACAGGAGTCCTTCACATATTAATAATATAGGGGAGGAAAAGGGCTGAATCTTTTGTTGGGGGAGAGCAGGACAAAGTTTGCTGATGATTTTAAGGTATTCAGCATTGAAAAATGA
This sequence comes from Rhea americana, assembly GCF_003343005.1. NCBI lineage: Eukaryota > Metazoa > Chordata > Aves > Rheiformes > Rheidae > Rhea > Rhea americana. Next base: position 1,359,561 of record NW_028187111.1, read on the forward strand.
GGGACAGATTTGCTGAAGGACTATGTGAGATTCCAAGCATTATAATTCAAGGTGGAATTCAATTCAGGCAAATGTGAAAGGATGGAGTTCGGGGAGAAATTTCAGGGAAGAAATAACTTCATGTATTAACGGACATGCTGTGGATTAGCTGTTACATAGTAAAGAGATTTAGGGATTACAAGTATTTTGAATATGTTGGCTTAGCGCCTCCTAGCAGCCTAAAAACAACTTTAAGTATTAGAAATCAACAGGAATGTGATGAAAGACAAAAAAGAAATCCTCATTCTAGTTCTAGTATAAATCTCCCATTGGGTATGCAATGGAAATTACTGATGGGTATGCAGACTCATTGTAAGAGGATATAGTAGGAGCTGGTGGTAAGGAGAACCACAAAATACAGGCTAGAATCAAGAGTGGCATTGGGAAGGTGAGCAAGACATGACTATTCTTTGTTTTTGAGCAAGCTTTCAAATGAAGAGGTATCAAAGAAGTGAATAGATGCTGTATCTAGAACGGCAAACAGGTGTCTTTTCATATGAGTGCAGTAAAACCAGATACTCAAAGAGGAAAAAAAAAGTTGAGCTGAAGAGAGTTTACACTCTGATGGGAGTTACATGTGAAGAGAATTTATGTTCTTTCCTATGTGTCTGTTATTGGTCACTGTTGTAAGCAGTGTGTGAGTATTTTTTGTTCTTACAAGGAAACACAACAGTAATTTAGATTGAAAAGTGCTACAAATGGTGTGCTTCTTAGAAATATTTCTTTAAATTTTTGTTACCCAATTGGACTACTGTTACCAGACACCATTAAGAATTTGAGTCACCTTCTGAAGACATTGATAAGTAAAAACATTGCCATACATCAGCTACTCAGAGAGAATGTGTAAACATCTTTTACTTTATGGCAAGTATGAGGCAATTGACCACTTTTTTCAGGAAGGAACAGGAAAAGAGGAACATGTAGATAGTTAATACAGAATAGGAACAGAGGAACATGTAGATTGTTGACAAAGAGTAGGTGAGATTTGCAGTAGTTTGTACATCAATCCCTAGTTAAAAACTTGAATTTAATTTTTGTCATTTCTGTTTTACTTCTATAGCATATTTTTAAAGCTGTTGAACTGAAATCCCTGTACTGTGATGTTTCCATTTTGTGTGAAAACTGTGCTAATTTTGAATGTTTTTTGTATTTACTTTCGTCTTCTACACACTTCCACAAGACAACACACACAATGTAGTAATACTGACAAGCTCATTTGAGTTGTCAAATCCTCACTTTCTAAATCCTCAGAAGTTCTAAGCCTCTATTCCTACCACACTTTTTTAGGATTTCATTCTGCCTGAGGTTTGCTCTTCCATTAAAAAACAAAACAAACAAAAAAAACCCCACAAGTACAAACTCTAGCTTAATAGCTTACTGTTTTGGTGCTTAGAAGAAAGTTAACTATGAAGGAAGATGTGTCCTGTACCTATGTTAACCGTTSTTTCCAATTAAAATATCAGAGAGTTAGGAATCATTATACATTCTAGTTTGCTTTCAAGAATAACTACTGTGAGTAAGGCTGTATCACAGGATATTTAAAGTAATAGATGATGCTAACCCTTCTTCTATACTAACACTTTATTTCTGCCCTAGTGAAGCTTAATTGGACTTTTGAAATCTAGCGAAGCATATTTAAGGTCATTGCAAACTATTTTGTGATCCAGATAATGTTTATTCCATAAACCTAAGCTCTGTGAATTTCAGCTGTTAACAGACTGCCAGTTGAAAAACTTGCTGTGCTACAGAGGGACAGTTTGGTAGAATCATAGAATCAGTAAGGTTGGAAGGGACCTCTGGAGATCATCTAGTCCAGCCTCCCTACTCAAGCAGGGTCACCTAGAGCATGTTAGACAGGGTTGCATCCTGGCGGGCCATGACTATCTCCAGAGAAGGAGACTCCACAACTTCTCTGGGCAACCTGGTCCAATGCTCTGTCACTCTCACAGTGAAGAAATTCCACCTCACGTTTAGGTGGAACTTCCTGTGGTTCAATTTCTGCCTATTGCCTCTTGTTGTGTCACTTGGGACAACTGAAAAGAGTTTGTCCCCGTCTCCTTGACACCCTCCCCTCAGGTACTTATAGGCCTTGACAGGATCCCTCCTCAGTCTTCTCTTCTCYAGGCTAAAGAGGCCCAGGTCTCGCAGCTGTTGCTCACAGGGCAGATGCTCCAGCCCTCTGATCATCCTCACGGCCATACACTGGACACTCTCCAGTAGCTCCATGTCTCTGTACTGGGGAGCCCAGAACTGRACACAGTACTYGAGATGAGGCCTCMCCAGGGCTGAGTAGAGGRGCAGGATCACCTCCCTYRACCTGCTGGCAACASTCTTCYGAATGCASCCCAAGATACCATTGGCCTTCTTGGCCACAAGGGCACATTGCTGGCTCATGGTCAACTTGTCATCCACCAGCACTCCCAAGTCCTTCTCTGCAGAGCTGCTCTCCAGAAGGCTTTTCAGCCCCCAGCTTGTACTGGTGCCTAGGGTTATTCCTCCCTAGGTGCAGGACTCTGCACTTGCGCTTGTTGAACCTCATAAGGTTCCTCTCCACCCAGCTCTCCAGCCTGTCCAGATCTCTCTGAATGGCAGCACAGCCCTCAGGTGTATCAGCCACTCCTCCCAGCTTGGTATCATCAGCAGACCTGCTGAGGAGGCACTCTGTCCCCTCATCCAGGTCACTGATGAAGAGGTTGAACAGGATGGGACCCAGTCCTGAGCCCAGGGGGACACCACTAGCCACAGGTCTCCAACTAGACTTCATGCCACTGATGATGACCCTCTGAGCTCTGCCTTGCAGTCAGTTCTCAGTCCACCTCCCTGTCCACTCACCTAACCCACACTTCCTGAGTTTGTCTAGGAGGATGTTATAGGAGGCAGTGTTGAAAGCCTTGATGAAGTCAAGGTATACAACGTCCATGCTGACTACTCCTGATCGCCTTCTTTTCCTCAATATGCTTGGAGATGACATCCAGAATGAGCTGTTCCATCACCTTTCCAGGGATGGAGGTGAGGCTGAGAGGCCTCTAGTTGCCTGGGTCCTCCTCCTTGCCTTTTCTGAAGACTGGAGTGACACTGGCTTTCTTCCAGTCCTCAGGCACCTCTCCAGTTCTCCAGGACCTTTCCAAGATGATGGACAGCGGCTTGGCAACAACATCTGCCAGCTCCCTCAGTACTTGTTGGTGTATCCCATCAGGGCCCATGGATTTGTGGATGTCAAATTTGCCTGAAAGATCTCTAACCTGATCCTGCTTGACCAAGGGAAAGTCGTCTTTTCTGCAGACGTTCTCCTTTGTCTCCAGGCTCTGGTATTTCTGAGGGCTGCCCTTAGCAGTGAAGACTGAAGCAAAGAAGGCATTCAGTAATTCTGCCTTCTCTGTATCCATTGTCACCGGGGCCCCTGCCCCCTTCAGCAGCAGGCCCACATTTTCCCTAGTTCTCCTCTTGCTACTAATGTATTTGAAGAAGCCCTTTGTCTTGTCTTTAACGTCTCTTGCCAGATTCAGTTCCAACTGGGCCTTAGCCTTCCCTGCTGCATCTCTACGTACTCTGACTGCATTCCTATAATTCTCCCAGGTGGTCTGTCCCCTCTTCCACATTCTGTGTACTTTCTTTTTCTGTCTGAGTTTGGCCAGGAGCTCATTGCTCATCCGTGCAGGTCTCCTGCTGCCTTTGCTGGACTTCTTACTCATAGGGATACACCACTCTTAAGCTTGGAGGAAGCGATGTTTGAATACTAGCCAGCTCTCCTGGACCCCCCTTCYTTCTRTGGCCTTAACCCATGGGATTCCTCTGAGTAGGTCCTTGAAGAGGCCAAAGTCCGCTCTCCTGAAGTGCAGGGTTGCGATCCTACTTACTGCCCTGCTTCCTCCATGCAGGATCCTCAACTCCACCATCTCATGGTCACTGCAACCAAGGCTGCCCCCAGCCTTCACATCTCTAACCAGTTCTTCTCTGTTGGTTAGGACAAGGTCCAGCAGGACACCCTTCCTCGTAGGCTCCTCCACCGCTTGTGACAAGAAGTTATCATCAATGCATTGCAGGAGCCTCCTGGACTGCTTGTGCCTTGCTGTGTAGTCCTTCCAGCAGATATCAGGGTGGTTGAAGTCTCCCATGAGAACCAGGGCCTGTGATTGTGAGGCTACTTCCAGCTGTCTATAGAAGGCCTCATCGACTTCCTCTTCCTGGTCAGGTGGCCTGTAGTAGACACCCACAACAGTGTCCCCCGTGTTGGCCTGCCCTTTGATCTCGACCCATAAGCTCTCGACTGCGTCCTCCTCCACCCCTAGGCAGAACTCGTCCAGTTGCTCTCTCACATAAAGAGCAACTCCACCACCTCCCCTTCCTGGCCTGTCTTTCCTAAAAAGCACATAGCCATCCATGACACCGTTCCAGTCATGCGAGCTGTCCCACCATGTCTCTGTAATTGCAATGAGATCATGGCCCTGTGACTGCAGACAGATCTCCAGCTCCTCCTGTTGTTCTCCGTGCTGCGTGCATTGGTGTACAGGCGTTTCAGAGAGGCAATCATGCCTGCAGGTTTCCCGGGAAGGGTGCAGGGAGGCCCCCATAGCCATGTCCGAAATGCACATCTCCAGCTGCATGCACTCGTTGGAGGCCCCCCAACCCAAGTTGTGTTTTATTGATTACCTTCTCTCTGTGACTCTCCCCTTCCCCCTTCCTACCTAGTTTAAAGCCGTCTTTAGCAGGCTGGCCAACCTGTTGGCAAAGGCACGTGCCCCACTTGGTGAGGTGAATCCCATCTCTCCCCACCAGTTGCTGATCTTCAAACAATGTCCCATGGTCAGAGAAACCAAAACCTTGTAACTGGGACTCATGCTACAGTGAGATGGCGACAACACTTACATGCATGTCTAGCAGTGAGAAACATTATAGTGATTGATAATCTGCTTCTCTCTTSAGCCTCGAGTGAAGCGCTTATGAGAGGCTGTAGCTCATCTTGGTGTTTTAACCTGTTCTGTTTGGGTAAAGATAGCTGACTTAATTGCAGAGCAGAAAGTGAGCAAGGTGCCTATTAACCTTCTATATAGTAGCTCAGAAATTAGAATACTCATCTAAGAGATGGGGGACCTGGATTCATTTCCCTCTGAAAGGGTTCAAATGCATGTTTCTGCACTGTCAGAAGAGAGCTTTTGCCCACTAGATTGTGCTTTGAAGCGAAGGATTCAAAATTGATTGAATCAGAAGAAAAATAAGAGCTTTTGTGATTCTCCCGTTCACTGCCCTCTTGTTGCTAGTTGCCTTTGTTCTGGGACTCTGCCAGTATTTAAAGGCTTAAATTTAAATGTTTAAGTAACTTTTTTTTTTCTTTTGACATTAAGAAAAGGCTCAAAGTGTGTAACTGCCTATCAGCTAAGATGTGCTCACTTAGTTGTGTGCTGTCATGTCACATAGCTTGACATTGGTAACTATGAAAATAGACATTTTTTAAATAAGGCACTTTCTAAGGAAAGAAGACTCCTGTAAAATTTTCTTTTGTCAGGAGGGATTTAAGAAGCAATAAGGAGATCTTTGGTTTACTTTTTTTTTTGGGTAGAATAGTAAAATGCTAATGTCCTGACATATCCTGTCATCTTCACATTCTTTGAATCTCTAGCTCTCTCTGTAGATAATATTTCAGAATGTGTGCTGTGTTTTTATATTTATAAAAATGAAGTTTTTTTTCTGGTAAAATATAAATCAGGAAAAAATGCATTCTGTGTCCTGAAAAAATATATATTTTTAAACTAAGTGGCTCCTATTTACAACCTACCATTTAAAGCATTCACATTCAAAATTTTTTTGCTAAATGTTCTTTACAAAGTGTGAATCTAATGTAACATAGGGTGATGGAGGTGTAATTGAAAGGACAAAGCTGCAAATCAGGATTTCTGTAACTGTCAATGATGCATCTTTTATAACCTGAAAAAAAAATAAACTAAAATTTCAAAACATCCAGTAAAGACAAAGGGTGGTCTCTGATACTTGCCTTCAAAACAGGCTACCCTACACTATAGAAGTGTTGGCATGATGGTTAACATAACCATGAGATATGTTCCTGAAAGAGCTGTGAAACCATAATGTAGTTCTTTTTTTTTTTTTTTTTTTTTTTTTTTTTNTTTTTTTTTTTTTTTTTTTTTTTTTTTTTTTTATTCCACTATTACTATTTGCTTAAACTACTGTCCTTTGGGGACATGGAGTATGATGGCAGGATTGTACAGGCTATAGTTTCCAGAGCCTTGAACACTGTAGAGAATGGAAAAAAAATTCATGTAGAATCTTCTCACTCTAAATGGACTTCTTTTCTCAGTCTAACACAAATATAAAACATTTTAATGTTAGAAAACAGCAAATGTATAAAAATATTTTTCTTAACCAATTCTAATTCCTTTTGGGTTGTGTTTTATGATAGTTGACAAGATGGAACAGTGTTTTTACTTCAGGGCCTCAGATGATTGCCATATCAGAGGTGCAGATCCTGTGGTAAAAGAGACAATGTTCCATGGGACTACTGACCTGAGTAGAGTAGATTGAGTGTAGCTTTATGCTGTATTAAATCTGATTGATTGAAAGGGATTGTATCTCTTTGGCTTTCTTTGAATTTGTCTTTTCTAGTTCTGTGATGTGGTAGTTTAAAAATGAAATCCTAGGCTTTTGCTGCTTTGAATGAGGTTTATGCAGATGCTTCAGATCCTCATCATATACGCATAACTAAAATTGTTTCGTTAGTCTCTTACTGCAAAAGGTTCTTTTCCAGAGGAGGTTACTAGAAACTTTGAACTGCTGACTTAAATACTGATTTGATTGATACCAGATTGATAGGCTAAGCAGTTAACAGTGTTACTAAACTATCTTGCTTTGTCTTTTTCACCAGGAAAGAGTATATTCATCCTTGCTTGTTTGGAGAAGCTTTTTAGTTCTTACAATGTGTTCTTTCTTCGCTCTGTTGTCTTACCTAATGGAAGTAGAATGATGCAGAGCTTTATGGGGCTTTCTTCTCTGTTTAAGGGACTCTACTGACTTACTGGTTTAATGACTTAATAGTAGATTGATTTATGATCTGGAAGACAAGGGAAGTATGGCGTTCTTTGTTATTAAGGTATAATTAAGTAACACATTAAGTATGGTAGTCACTTCAGCTTGATTTTGAGTTGCTTTTGGGATCAGCACAGACCTCAGTGATAATAAGGGTTTACAATGTAAAGCTGAAATTTGTTTTTTTTTTTTTGACCCTTGAGAAGTAATGTTTCATTGTTTCATGTATTGTGATGAACATGGACATTAAGTAGCTCAGGACAAGGAAGTTATTTCCCATTTTTATTATAACCTGTGTCATTTCTTTTTGCAGACAGTCATAGACGCCCATATCTTCCCAGCTCTTATAAATATTTTGCAAACAGCTGAGTTTCGGACAAGGAAAGAAGCTGCGTGGGCAATCACAAATGCAACATCTGGAGGCTCTGCTGAACAGATCAAGTATGAAATAGTGCAAATCTTTCTGTGCAATTGAGTGAATTAGTATTTGCGCAAGGTGTCATACTAATAACCTAGAAGCTGATAAAGAACAATAACCTAGAGGTTAGAATTGGTACAGTCTTGACAGGACCTATGCACAAATCTGTATGCTTCCAATATTTGTCTCTACAGAGATCCTGTCTTTGGACTGAATTATGAATGAGCCATTCATTCCTGTATGGAGAAATCACCTAAAAATTTCAATTATGATACTTTTTCTTTAATTGAACCCTTTCTTTTAAAGACCTACATGAAACTTTTTGACTCATTTCTTAGTGGTCATTGTAGAATATAACAAAGTTCATTTGCAACCTAGAGAGAAATATCTTGAAGACCTATTCCCAAGCCCCTGAGACAAGAGTATCATGTACTGTTTTTCCTATTTATTTTGTACCAGTATACATGCTGATATACAATTTCTTGTTATAGAACAAAATATTTATAACTCTCTCATATAGAGATAGATATGAAATATCTTTAAGATATATTATAGCAGAATTGACTAGATATAAACGGATGTTCGTAATTTTTCCCATCAGGTTTATATTTCATCTGATTGTTTTGGTTCTTAGTCCAACTGCTTAAATGGCTACACCAAATATGATATTACAGACTGGGTTCTTGTGGTGTTTTTCAGGTATTTAGTAGAACTGGGGTGCATCAAACCACTCTGTGACCTCCTTACAGTAATGGACTCAAAGATTGTGCAAGTAGCACTGAATGGCCTGGAAAATATCCTGAGGCTTGGAGAGCAGGAATCCAAACGCAGTGGCACTGGCATTAATCCTTACTGTGCTCTTATTGAAGAAGCATATGGTATGATCAAAACATCTGTGGAGTGTAGTAGTTAAAGCAATGATCATAAACCCATTAGCGGTTCAGAAACCAGATTCTATTAATTTTCTCATCACTAATGAACTGTTTTTAGACAAAAGTCCACTTACCAACATGCTCCATCTTTTACATGATCCTTCTGTGCATGTCTATTGGACACAGTATATATAGATCTTTTCTCTCTGTCTTTTCGCCCTGATGGTGATTTGAAGTGTCATTCAACCTCAGTATCTTCCCTCTACAGCAGATAAAATTCAGGTACTCTGCTCTGTCACTCAGGTTTCAAGCCTTTCCCTTCCCTCTCTGCGGACCAGTAGAATTTTGACAGCATACAGCAACTTCCTGGTTTGCTCATTTTATTTAGTCTTTGCTGTGCTGAGGTTGTAGAATGTGCTGGCGTCAATCCATCCTAATTCTGAAATATTGCTGCTCTTACGGTTTGTATCCTCATAAGTGGGCCTGAGGTCTTCTCAATTTACTCTGGCCATTTTCTGTTTTGTGTGGCTGGCTTCACCTCAGCTGTTTTTCTCAGCAGAACTAAGTATTACTGAGGAAAACATAATCTTGTTGTACCATGACAGAAACGATAGATGTCCAGAAGTCTGAAGGTGGATAGCTTGTAAATTCCTAGTGTTAGAGATTTACTACAGCAGCTAAGACTTGAATTTCATTATAGCATCGTTGCTGGGTATCAAAGATAGTTCAGCTAACTGTAGTATTTTAATCTCTTTCTGACTACAAGGCTTGAGTTTGACCACCTACTTAATGTCTGCACAAAAACGGTTTGCTGGAGCTTAGCTGCGCTTTATATATACATTATATATTAAGTAGCAGCACCTCCATCCTTGTAAGTTTTTGAGACTTGCTGGACAAAGTCACAGTTGACCTAATCTAGTGTTGGTAGTAGTTCCATGCTGTGCTGGAGGTTGGACTAAATAATTACCAGAAGTCTCTTCCAGCTTGAATTTCTGTGATTCTGTGCTAATGGCCTTTTGCAAACAAAAGTACTGTGAAAATGCCTTCAGTAGACATGGTCCTAGAAGGGTGTTCAGAGAAGTCTCTGAGGCCTTGTTATCCACACCTCCAGGACTGTCCTTGATTTGATTTGATTGAGTAGGAGAGAAGAGGCATACAAAATACGAAATACATTGTACAGTTACAGGGCAACTATGTAGTGCAATCTGTTTTTTCTTGAGTATGGAGAGCATGAGTGGTGGAAGGGTCTCTACAGTGAGTTTTTTTTCTGAAAGTGGGAGAGAATTGTTATGAAACTTGATGTTCACAGCAAACTGAAAATGGATATGGTCATCTGCTTTCACTGAGCTGTAATTCTTATGTGCTTCTTTTCTCTGCAGGCCTGGACAAGATTGAATTCCTACAGAGCCATGAGAATCAAGAGATTTATCAGAAAGCCTTTGATCTGATTGAGCACTACTTTGGGACAGAAGATGAAGACAGCAGCATTGCCCCACAGGTGGATCTTAGCCAGCAGCAGTACATCTTCCAGCAGTGTGAGGCTCCCATGGAAGGCTTCCAGCTCTGAGGTGTCCTTACGCTGAGTGCTACTCTACTTAGCCAATCCTGTTGTCGAGCCACAAGCCACCCGTGGAGTGATTCTCTCGATGTTTTCCATAACCCTGTTTGCGCTCATTCGCTTGCCTTGTGCACATGCTCTTACATACATCTGGAAAACCTTTGGCTCTCCGTGGCAGGATGTCCTCTCCTTGGCAAGGGGTCACCAGAATCACCCTTCTTCTCTAGATTCTGAAACCTCTCCACTGTCGTCTTTGTGGAGCTGAGGCACCTTTCTATACTTTGAGATATTCCCCACTCCTATTGCAGGAAAATAATCTCTCTTCTGCTAGCCCCCACATTCCTGGTATCCAAGATGAGGCTGCCTTTCTCATGCATTTGCTGCAGTGTGTGCCTGCAGTCCAGGAAGACATTCAGACTTTCTGAGAATCTAGCTTAATTCATTTCCCATACTCTTCCCTGGTTGCCTCTCTGGATGGCAGTGTGAGATGTATTAAAYCTTCAAATGCAATGTATCTACTTTGCTGTATGTGCCAGCCTGGGTTATTGGCATATAGAACATGTTACAAATAATGGAGTAAGTTCTCTATCCCCTGCAACAACGGGCTACAATGGACATGTTTTCCGGTTCTTAAGAATACTGAACACATCTGGCCCTATCCCTTCCTAAAACTGAGCTCCCAAGCTGGACTGCAGACCACTGTGGAGATTTGTATACCCTCACAGTTTTTCCTTTCCACCAACAAAAAAGAACCTGTGAATATGTCACTTTTACCACATCCCCAGAAATGACTTTCCAAACCAGCTTCTAGAATGGAGAAACTACCCCTGTTTCTGCTTCCCAACTCAGCGTGACCCAACGGGGCCTGCAGCCCTTTTTGACTTCATGCACCTGAGTCTGTCTTTGGTAATGTAGTTATGGCTGAAAATTTCCTGTCTGCCTCTTTACATTTTTATGCAGCTTGACTCGAACAGATTTCTCTTCTGAAAAAATACCTTCTGAATACAAAATCCTAATTTGCAAAACTTAGCACAAGGAGTGTTAGCCCTCCTTTTCATTTTCAAGGGATAGAGCTTCCTCTCCAGCTCACCTGATGAAATAGAGTCCTCTTGATCAAATCCCATATTTAAACAACTACAATGACACTACATTCAAAGGATGATAATATTCCACCCAGATCTGCCTGGCCCTTTCATTTCATTTTCCTTTTGCTGTTTACGGGACTTCAGGTGAATTAGCATGGAACACGTGGTTCCTACAGGTGACATCTGTTTGGCATCGCTGACTGCATGACAGCTGTATGTGCAGCTGTAGACTGCCCTTCTGCTAGCAGCATGTTCTTGGCTCTGCAGCCTGCTTGGATCACAGATGTCTGATGCAAAGGCCAGCCACTCCTCACTGATTTCAGCTGATATTGGCAACATACTCTTCACACAACAAGGCAGATGCCACCTGATTGAAAGTGACGGTTTCGTTTCTGTAAATGCAATTGATTCTCCAGGCCGTCTGCTCCTCCCTGCATTGGGCTATGTTCTTTCAAGCCATTTTGGACGTTTGGACCACACATTTGTCCAGTATAAACATTTCAAAATTGCCACTGACTACTGCAGTGTCATGTACCTGTGGTAAGTGTTGTTGGCAGAACTGTCTGCAGGATCCTCCTTATGACTCCTTTTAGTGACAAGCCACTGCAAAAGCAAAACCAACTCATTGGATACAGAATAATAATAAAAAATAGATAAAACACCTGTGAAACTGCTGAAAGAAGCTAGGCAAAGGCCTGAACATCAGCTCTGTGTGATCATTATTTAAATATAGTCTTCAGTTCTGTCTGTGCTTCAGGATGGAGACTTTGAGCTGTGTGGCCACTGCAGAAGCCACCTGCTGCCTCCCTAGCTAATACTGTTGGCCTCCACCTTCCCTCCCCCGGTTATTTTCTCTAGTGCTGCTTTGTGCTGAAGGAACATTTAGTTTACTGCACTTGATCTGTAAATGGACTTCGATTCTTTGTAATTTTAGGGGGTTAAATTTGGTGGTTAATTTAAAAACAAAAAACCCTCAATGTTGCCTTTACATCACATATAAATAACTGTGTTTCTCTTTCTTGAAGGGTGATAGAAGCACTGATGAGTAGCAAAATCTTGTTTTAGCTTTTGGATTTTTTTGTGCTGGATTTTTTTACGTGTAAATTTCCAATAACATGTCATTTCTATAAGATTTGTTTAAAATCATGTACCTCTTATTGGATGGTATAAAAATGCTACATATTTTGTAAACAAATCTGAGCAAAGTGTGTGTGTATATATTCTGTATATTCATATATGTATATTCTGTGTATATATACACTTGTGTGTATATATACATATATATACACACACACGTATATATATACACACATGCACATGTGTGTATTTATATACATATCTATATATCTATATATCTATATATATATATATATAAGTGTTTTCTCTTCCAGGCTAGTGAAAACAATGTGGTGCATTGGCGTTCTCCCTTTGCCCTCCCCCCAAGAAAATAATGACAATTGCCTCTAAATGAGTGAATTAAAAAAGAGTCCATTTAAGCTGAATGGTGTGCCTTCCTGTGTAAGGATCCTGGCCCGTTGTTTGTTACTTTTGCAGTGGATATGTGAATTCAGATCAGATAAGTATAAATCTTTAAACTTGGTATGTGTGTTTGAAGTGACAGGCTTGGTTGACACACGTAATAATGTTGTTGTCATATATACTTAGACTGTGTAAGGCATTTGACTGGTACTGCATAACATTTTGACTGAAAACTAAAACAATACAAAAATTAACATGGCACACATTAAATGGATTAAAAATGTGGCTAACTCATAGGTCTCAATTTAATTTTAAATGGTCTTCCTTGAGTGTATTTCTGGCAGGATCTTCTAGCAACCAGTTCTCCTTGTTTTATTTAGAATTATTAAGGACTTGAAAAGAAGCACAATCCACTTCTAACAAGTTCCAGGTTAAATGAATATAGGAGGAAGATCAGACTTGTGAAGAGTCAAAGGAAAAGCTCATGGATACAGACTGTAATTATTTGATAAACCAAGAGCAAGCAAACTACTTGCATTTTAATAGAGCTAAATGTATAGTGGAAGGTTACCCATCTAATAAAAAACATTCGGGCCACAGATAAAAAGGTCTCTATTTTAGATGAAAAGTATCTCTGAAAAAGATTTGGAGTGGATATCAGCATGCTAAAAATTTGGAAGTAGCAATGATTATTAAAAGTTCAGAAGATATATTCCATTTGGATGAGAAATAAGGCACTTTTTACCCTTAAGAGTAACTAATGGTTAGCCTGACATTAGAATAACAAGTGTTATTCTACCAGAAGTGTTATTCCACTGTGTTAGAAATACTAAACCCAGTATTCTCTGTTTTCTTAAAGGGCATACTGCTGTTCGAACAAGATTTAACTCAGGGAGTGCTTTCATGAAGGTCACACTGTGTTTTAAATGATCTTTTCTTGTTCTGTATGCAAGTAGGAAGTAGCATAGTCTAATGTTTAGAGGATAGGGCAGGGAGCTGTTGGAGTTCTTGGTTTTTCTTAGCTCTGCCATGCAGTGCGTAGCTCCAGAAAAGTGATCGTATGTATTTTCTGCTTCCCTTATTTTGGCAATTGAAGTTAATAATTAATTTGTTTTTATCTGCTTTTGGAAATCCTAGCTGAGCACCTTTCAAAAGGACCATGAACTTATAAGGTGAAAAGATTCATAAGAACAAAGAATTTCTGAGTTTTTTTGCAGCATCAGTAATGAGCTGGAACTATTGCATTCATCTTTTTAACAAAAGATGCAGGGCTGCTTGGTGGTGTTATCTAGCAATGCTGTCCAGACTGATAGTGCCTTTCAGGTGTTGTATATTTGTTGGAGCAGCAACCAGGAGCTCCTTCCTTTTATTGGTAAAGCTCTCATTGGAACATGGCAGGCAGGCGCACTCCCTTCAGTTCAGGATGTTGCGCGAGGTGGTGGGGCAGAAGATTATTGAAAGCTTAGTCACTCAGCCAGGATCAGTTTTCAGGGCACCTGGGAAGATACCACCCATACAAACAGAATCATTTGAGGCAACTGCTGCCTAGAAACCTCAGCCAGTGTTCAGCCTAAATTCCTGTGCTGGTTCCTTGATCCCAACCAAATACAGCTGTTTGATGTCTCTTCCCTAAGGGAGAGGAGAGAGTTATTGACCCAAGAAAATACGAAGTGCTTTTGAACCTGCTTTTCTGTATTGAGACAGTATTGAGACTGTTGAAGAACCAAATCCTATCTTCTAGTCCTAAATGTGATGGTGCTGGTGATGCACCTCTGTGCTTCCTCGATGATTTTCAGAATATCTTTCTTGACTCTGGGAAGTGTGCAACTCTGCCAGCTTCAAGTAATTTCCCATGTCTTCCACTGAGGTTTACTTCCTTCTCAAATAGGCACAACACATCATTCCCTTCCATGCCAGTTTTAGCCATGAGATACRAAGGTCTTCCTTCAAATACCTGAGACTTAGTAGGAAAATAAACAGGACCTCTCTGCATACTACTATGGCTATGTCCGTAGGGCTCACRCATGCTCTACTGAGGCAGTGTGATTAATGTTGTTGGTTTTGTCATTGCATTGGGAGGCATTGGTTGCCTTTTGAATAGATATAACAATAAGGCATATGATATAGGTTAATGATTTTACTTTTGAGAAAAAATATTACCCTGAATTGTGCTGCCGACCTCTCAAAGGGGAGAAGGTGAAATACTGTTCTAAGGACTTAGTATGTTCCTCTTAATTAGTCAATGTTAAGATGGCATAGGCTAAAGCCAGGAGCCAGTTAGGTTATACATAGTGTATTAAGAAGTTTTCCAGTCCACTAGAGTGGATGCTTAGGCCGGAAGTCTGTGCTCTGTTTTTTAAACATTGCCAAGTGTTTTCTTGGGAGCCATCAGGCTAGAAACGAAGTGACTTATTTCCTTGTCCCTCTGAGAAAGATTTACTTCATTTTTCTAGTACTTAAATACTTTCAAAGAAAATAGTGCAGTGGTTGAGAGAGAGCTGGAGACTGCACACAGCCCAGGCTCAGGCTTTTGTATGAGACTCTCGCRCTAATGTGGAAGCAGAAAGAAAATGCAAGTATGTGCAGTGATGCACAGGTTTTATGGTAGATCCTGAAATGGTGGAGATATCAGACTGATAGAATGAAAGGATATATGGCTACACAGAGCTTGTAGAAAACCATTGGAGCCTTGAGTTCAATTTTTAGGTAAACAGGGCAGWGTGTTTAGGTTTGTAAGTAAAATGAAAAACTGGTGACTGATGCTGCTCTGAGCTGTTGCTTTCTAAGTGATAGACATTTTTATTTGAAGTGCTTTACTAGCTGGATGAGTGCAAACAGTTTTATGTTGATAACTAGATGAGGTGCATGGCAATTCTGTTCAGAGTGCACTCAGGTGCTTATTGAAAGGGGAATGCTTTTGAGAGATGGATAGTTTTAAGCTTTGCCATCAGCAAGCCTAAATTTAATCCATACAAGTTTCTCTGAAATACTGTCTACAGTTCATGTTCTCCTTTTTAGTCTTGTTTCAAACATACACAAACACATGCATACACTCTGGGAAGATATTTTTTGATTCCCACATCTGAGTTTACTAGTGTKGCATAGAAACAGAGCTGTCATGATAGATCCCTTTACTTATCTGCAGTGGAATTAAGCATGACTTGCCCTCAATGCTAACTGAGTGGACAAGTCTATGGGAGCCTATTTGGTTTCAGCGACAGCATACTTAGGTTGATGACCTTAGGGAGAATCTGGTAACAGGTCTTGGAGACACCTGAAGGTTACTAACTTCTGTGGTGGAATGACTGCACAGGTTGGTTGATTGGTTACATCTCATCAATATGAGTGGTACTCAGAAYTGTAATCAATAAAAAAGATGGACTGTAGCAGTTACTTTCTGTCTCTAAAGGAAAGGACAAGGTAATACAGAAGTCCGTGCTGGATATCTCATTGCTTCTCTTTTCCAATTATAAAGATAAGCAAGATGTACCCTGCATTTTTGTAGCGCTTTTATTTTTTTAAGAAATATTGCTAACCTTTAGTGGTACTAATGGTTCAAACCGTATTTGTCTCCCAGTATCAGAAAGTTCACAAACTGCATCTGTTCAAACATATGTCTCCTCTATTTCTAGAGTCCCTAGTGACCTGTTAGCAGGCAGTCCTGGGAAATTACATGCTTTCGAACAGTCCTGATGATAGTCCCAATTTACATTTCCTTCCAAGGGAGCTGAAGGGAAGAGGAAAAACACTAGTCTCCAGTTGAAGGCTGTTCAGTATGAACAGTATACAACTATTCTGGGATGAATGCCAGAAATAGGACTGTTGGGAGTAGCTCTATACAGGTGTCTGTGGCTCTTGTGTTTCTAAATTTGAGGCACAAGGTAAAATAAATGATCCTTCTCTTAAGTGGGCTAATGTCATGAAATCAAAGATGGGGACTTGAACAGAATAAATGCAAATAAATTTTAGAAAAAAGCTCAGTAGCAGAAACTGGAAATGCTTGAATCACTTTCTCACACACTCATGTGCTCTAGAGAGCTAGCCAGTCTGATGGCACAGTATTTAAATACTCTATTCCCTTAGCTTGAATTTTTTCTCATCTCACTATAGACTCTGGTGTAAAAACTGATAGGCTGTCATTTGCAATGCGTTGAGTCTCTGGAATACCACTTCGCTGTCACGCTCCTCTTTTTATCAAAAAGCAGCAGTTATTCCTAAAAAACAGTCTTTCACTTAAACATAGCCAGAACATATTGGACCCGAAAACAATCAAGCAGGCTTCCTAATGACTTCACATTCTGTTGATATTAATGGAGRCACACAATTATTCTTCACTCAAGGGTTACCTAACATTGTTCTCTTACCCAAAGAGGAACATATGGAATATTCTAAGCAGGCTGTAATAATACAGGGTGCATACAGCCCCTTTCTTCCTGAAGGGACCCAAAGAAGTCAATTACCTAAATCATAAGTCAGTGATAGTAGATGCCTGTCCAGTCAAAGTTTTTTTCACTTTTACATGTATGGATGTCTAAATGGAAACCAAATTCACTGTTTCTTTTGTGTCCTAGTTATCATAAGTGGTAAGTAAGACTTCATAAAGGAGACTGGTACCAAGAGCACAAGTATGGCTCTCAGTCTTTTAAGCTACTTCGTCTTGTGCATAGCACATGTGGGAAACAACTGTTTTGTCTGTCCAGTTTGTTCACTTGTCCTGTTCCTCTAACCTTGAGCAAGAGAATTTGGAGGAAATGGGAGGCTGTCAGGAAGAAAACAGATGTTTCTGTTTTAATGAATACATGATCTTGTAATCATTACTTTCTTGAATACAAGTACAGAACTAACGTACGGGAAAAATACAACTATATCCTCCTCCTAGTGCTGAAAAGGACATTGTTTCTTCCACAGTCCTTGGTGTCTTTCTTTTCTCCTCTAGGGTTTAGCAGATGTACTCTGAGCAGCCTCCTCTCTCCATTGAGCTTTCTTCTCCATGTTTATGCTTGTAAGAGATTCATGCCTTTTCACAGCCTACAACACAATGACAAAGAAAGAGCAGAAAGAGTTACCTAAAGGACCACAAGGATGAAACTTGAAACAATAGTTTACAAAATATCTGCCCTAACTTACTAAGACACAGTTCTGTCAACTTTAATGCTAGGAAGAGAAAGGGTTAAAACAAACAAACAAACAAACCCCAGAAAGTATCTTGGCTCTATTCCCAGAGAAGTAGTGAGTTTGAGTAAGCCTTTCTGTTAATGGCACTAGCAGATGTATTCTGTGTTTCTGGTCAATATTTAATCTCTGGTCTTCAGAAGTCAGAGATACTGGAAACACATCAAAAATTATGTGTACTGGATTCCAGCTGCTGTGAAAACAAAGATCCCAAAGCAGCTGTGCCTCTAATGTCTCTTTCTACTGTTTGCTTTCATACCACTCAAACCTAAGAGGAAAATGTTCTGGGAATTGCCAGAGGTTGATCTCTCTACTAAAACCAGGGAAAAAGCTGTCAACCATTTTGTTCCTGAATGCTGCATCCTTTTCACTTTGATAAGGGGAATGCTAACAAGCAGAAATTTCACACTTCAGTAGTTTACAATGCTGGGAATGGGACTCGGTAACAAATTTTAATATAATTTATCTAGCACATTTAGTCTATAAAAACAAGATCTGAACATTGTCATCAGAGGAGTAGCTTGAGGGAGGCAGCATATGAATAAGGTTCTGCCCATGTAGATGCTTTAAGCTAGGGTTTTCTGCTTCCAGTTATCCTTAGAAGGATTGTGTTTCTGTTACCCTCATACATTTTTTTCAAAAGCAACATGACAGTAAGCTGCATAAATTATTTTCATGTTCCTTCACTTGGAGACTAAAGCTGATGAGAGCTTTTGGCTTGGTTTAAGTACACAAAAAAGCATCCCTAATTTCTGTACAAAAATACTAGGAAGTTAGTTTTTTAACAAAGTTGGTGAAAAACGTAAAATTAAAGCACGACTTACCTTTGCTGTGGTTCAACCTTAGACTTTACGTTTACTTCATACAATGCAAATAAAACCCAGGCCTAGTCCTGCCACATGCAGAGCTTCTTGGATTTCTGTTCAAATTCTATGCAAGTGAAGGATGCTCACCACCAATAGGACTTGGAGTTTTTCCGTAAAGTAGATGGCTTTTTGATTTAATGAGGAACAACAGTTTGAGAAAAGTTGTTCCATCCAAACTACAGGAAGACAGTATTTTTTAATGCAATTGAAGGGCACAATTATTATGGACTGTTTCCCTATGATTTAAAAAGACAGAGGATTCTYAGTCTGTGTGTGGAGAAAAATGCCCATTTGCTATTTCCATTATATTAATTCTATGAATGTTGCAGTATGTGCATAAAAAGGCATTTGTAATAGGTCCATACAATTCATTGTATGGACCCTATTCACCTAAAGATCATTTACTGCCTACCAGATACACAGAACAGGAGGGTCTCTTTCCTTTCAAACTCTGGAAGCCTATCAACAAAATTAAGTAATTAAGTCTGTGCAGGATAAAACTAAGTATTATATGACAGAAAGGACTACTTTTCTTTTTTAAAGGAAGCATATGCAGTCTAAGAATGATACTACCCTTTTCTGACTTGAGAATTAATCAGTGAGACTCAGGATTGAAGTCTTCTGAGAGACTAGAAGGACTCACTTTAATTTTTGCTCAGTGATAATAATGAAAAAACTCACCAATATTAACTGCTAATCCAAAGGAGGAGCTGAGGAATTTGTGAAGAYCCATTTCCACTTACAAGCCCAATTTCTGTACTTACCTGCTTCCCTCTAATCACCATGATTATGCAGCCCAGTATTGTCAAGGCAATCATTACATAGCTGAACTTCACACGCAGTATAGTCTTTGCTGCTCTGATTGTTTCAATCCTCAAAGAAAAAAGGAAAGAAAAAATCATTATCAAAGACCCAAATGAACTGTTGGCTAGTCGTTTGATTTCTCTGATAGCATGCCATCTGTAATCTTGTGTAATAACAGTCCTTGGCTCTTTTCACTAAAAATTAAATTTACAAAAATGGGAAATTCTGATCCTCAGCTTCCTTGGGAGATACTTAAAATCATAAAAAGTTCCTGTTGGAAACTTTAGTTGTCAGAGTATTACCTTTCTAGATCATTTAAATACTGCAGCCTTCTTTATTTACCTTGCAGTCAAATTACTTTCATTATTTATTTTATGTTCACTGGGGAGGACTACAAAGAGAAGGATATTCTTACTAGTATGGTATTTTTCTTACTACTAGCTCCCCTCTGTACTCACCTCCACCTTCTCACATCTGTGAAGACAATGAGTACCCCATCCATGTTTGAACCGCAGTATATTTTAACATATTCTAAAACATGTATAGTCCCTCAACAGCAGAAGCATAGTAAAAAGTATTTGTCACCAGGAATAAAATATATAACGTTGAACAGTTGGAGTGTCTTGGGCAAAAGGAGGCATTATCCTAATTAGCTGTTTTTTCCCCCTAAAGTTCAAAATGGTATAATTTCTCATGCAATCTATTTTCTTTTTTTCAGCAAGAAGACTTCCCCTCCTACCAGATTCAATAATGCTATTAATAGATTTAGTATTTAATTTAATATTGGCTGCCCAGTGTAACACTACTAGAAATCTCAGTAGGACTTGGAAAAAGATTAATGGTTACTACTTCCCTTCTGCTAAACAGAACAATAGCCRTAAGGTAATCTGTTTTTCTAACATACTGAAGAGGCCTGGAGCATTGTCAGCTTTCCAGTACTAGCTCTAGACAAAATACTCCTTTAAATCTTTCTCATCTTTCAGTGCATTTATCTAGACACACCAGCAGTTATATCTGTCCTTAGTATCAGTCATTAAAGCCGTCTAGCTAAATATGAGATGAGCTAAAAGTATCAACAGGTCATTTAGGTTGGGCTAAACTCTGAAGATCATTCTACCCAAATTATTTTGCAAGTATAGCAAATTTATAGCCAGTGTTAGAGATAGCACTGCAAGAAGGGTCAATTAAGTATAACATTTTCAGATGCTTTTTGCAACAACTAGAGACCTGTATTTTGTATATCTAACTCTCCTTGAAGAATTTGGAGCAGTGATTCCCTTCTCAAGGAAATTTAATATTCTCCCTGGTTAAACTTTGCATATTATAAAATTACAGATGACTGGAAAAAGCAGCAGTATCATACAAAGAAAGGATAAATGCATTGAACTAGGTAATTAGATGGCAAAGCTAACATGGCTAGTAGATTTAATAGAACTGAGAAACTACCACTGTATGCAAACACCAGTGAATATGGAATCTTCAGTCACATTTTGACCCCTGAACTTGGGGAAAAAAAAAAGGATACTGAAGGATTCATGGGAACATCTTGGGTGCAAACTGAAATTAAGCTGAAATGCACAGAGGTAGCATTTAAAAAACTTTATTAGTTTGAGTACCTTGGACGTGTTTGAATATACGCAACAAAACAGCAGTTATCTGATCATCATTTACTTTTTAGTTTAATTCAATAGAGTGGTTAAAATAAACATTTTCTTCAATAAATGAGTTACTTCTGACCACTAAAACTTACAAGATTACTGAGTTATATTGCATCCCCTTATACTCTGCTCATATTCAATTTAGAATAGGAAAACACATTCTCAATCAGCTTCTCAACTTGGATGAACTAATTGCTTAAAAAAAACAATAAAAATAGGAAGGAGGGGAGAAAAATTCTCTGCACTTGCAAAAATTTAGTTTTTATCAGAAGCTGGTTTATCCTTCCAATAAACCATGATTTTAGATGCACTGCTAATGACTTCCCTCAGTCTGATAAGTCTGTTTTTTAAAAAAAATTCATGACAAATATCTTGCACACAAAAATATGCAAACTGACATAATTTTAATAGGTTTTAAAATTTAAGCCTTTATGTATTTCAAATGCAATTTTAAGAAAAATGATTTAAAATAAAATGGGGTAATTCCTTTTTAACAATTTTTAATCCATTATGATATATTTTAGAAAAATGTAAAATACACAGGTGAATCTTCAATTCCTACAATGCATCTAGACAAATAAAGTATCTTTAGAGGGCAGCTACACAATTTGTTTACCTTAATAGCACAAGGTAAACTGACTATAATTTTAAAAATATACTTTAAATGTATATATTTATATATCTTTTAAAACATTGAAAATAATATTTTCAAATATAACTATTCTACCATTAGGAATGTTTTTTAAACTAATACTTGCTTTTTTGTTAAGATTGATATTAATTTTAGAATATGTAGGCAGGTAGACTAGAACAGCCACTTATATTTCCCACACCTCATACAGGGCACAGCATTGATAYTGGGACTCCACTAGCAACAGAAAATTTTGAAAATGTTTTATTTTCATTAGGGAGCCTTTCAGCTACTTACTAGGAGCCCCTAGCCTGCCAGATATTCATTAATAAGTATTTTAAATGATACTGTTTCAGTTCTTCTTTAATTACGTCATGAAAGTTCTGTAAAATAATAGATTTTAACATAGTAAGAAAAACACTAGAAGACACAATGTTTGCATAAAGCTTTTTTGATGGAAAGCAAAATAAAAAGTAATTGATTTGTGATGTTTCTGTACTGAAACAACTGACAAATGTCTTCTCTTCCGAAAAATTGAAAGGAATATATYTCCACAGTAAAGAATCGCCCAGATTTCCTCATCTACAAGATGCTACAGCAAGCACAACAGTATAAGATTTTAACTCTATCGGTCCTCAGTTCTGTGTATTTTTCAGCTGTGAAAACCCACTCCCTTAAAAAAAACTGTTTCAGAGTTGCATTCAAGTAACTCATTCCTGCGTAGACAATGTCTCCTTTATAGCTTCAAAACTGGCACTTACGAGACAGTCTCTGGTATATCCTCGKCTTTTTTGAAATGGCCTGCCCACAACAAAAACCTTTTCTCCCAGTCTGTAGGCTTGTGTCCAGGTACCCTTAAAGTAGATCTGCCTATTTACAAACAAAAAGTTGGTTAGGGAACAAAAACAAACAAACAAAAAAGTATGGAATAATCAGTTTTGAGAATCTGCAAGTGGGTGTTAAACTGAGGGCATGTAAGAGAAGACAAATCTTACCCAAGACCTGTATATCTGCAATATTAAATCTMTAGAACCTAGCCCAGTAACTAAGCTTCCTAAACTGCTGTGATTTTGCTATTTTCCTATTCAATTTAAATTAGGTTAAAATAACAAATGGAACTGCTAGAAAAAAAAAAATCCCATATGCTACACCAGAACATTGCAGAATTTAAATTTACTATAYGCTGTAGGATTTTTTTTTCTTATCTGCAGGTAAAAGCAACCAGATGCCAGTAGACAAAAATTAAACCCTTAATTTTCACCTCAATCTTTCAACCTCCATATTCAAATATAAAAATGGAAGATTTCTATACATAACATACTGTTAAAATATAGTAAACAGTGTGAGAATCAAGAGGTTTTGGCTTTCTTTGTTTTTTTTCTTTTAAAAAAAAAAAAAAACAATGCAATGCATCCTGCATAGATCTGTGCAGGTTAGTAGATTAATACATGATCTGGGAAGTGGGATGGATATCTAATTTGCTGACAACAGTAAATTATTCAGAAAYACAGAGAAGAGGGCTGAATGGGAAGAGCTGCAAAAGTGCATAACACTGAGTGAATAMCAGAGCCAGTGTAATCCCACATATATAAATATAAAGCAACATACACAAGAAAAACAACTCTAATTTACATGCAAAAAGACAGTCTCTAAACTAACCATTATTGTTGGGGATTAGTCCTTGGGGATTTGCAGAGTGTTTCAACAAAACATTCAATGTCAAAAAGGCAAACAGTGTTCTAGCAATTATTAGGAAATGAGGATAGACCAACACAAAAGCATCGTTATGCCATTGTATAAAACCATGACACCAGCATTTTGAAGAGCCCGTGAAATACTGATGCCTCCTCTCAAAAACTGAGATTGTGGAACTAACACAGGTACAGAGAAAGCTGAAAGATGATCAGAGGTATGGAATGCCTTCTGTATAAGAAAATTTAGCAGACTAAGCCCCCTTCAGCCTGGAAAAGCAGTAATTGAAGCCYCCTTCAGCACAACAGAGGGCTGCTGAATCATAAGTGGCATGGGGAGGGTGGACTATAGTAATAAATTGCTCCTGTATTAGAAGGAATATTGAATAAAGGACTGAAGATAGCAAATACCAAGTTCAAAAATCAAACACAAGACTGTAGYAGTTTTCTCACAGCACAGTTCAGCTGAGAAACTCATTTTTACAGTGTATGTATGCTAGAAAACATACAGCTTYAGGAAACTGAGCAAATTTATAATAGAAAAACACAGTGAGGGCCATTAAACACAAAGATGCCCCCTTGTTGAAGACTAGAACTTCACTAGTGGCTGGGACAGGAGTCTAAGAAACACTACACATTTGCCCTGTTTCTGTATTTTTCCTTAGATACTTTGCCATTGCCCACTGTTTCAATTGGCCTTTGCAAAAACGTAAGGGYCTTCCTTTACTGGCCCCTGCTGGAGACCCAACACTGTTAAAGAGACCTTTAGTCTCACCCAGTACAGCTCTATCATGTTTTTTATATTGATATATATATATAAATGCTTCACATCCATATGCTCCTTTTATCTACTATCGATGGGCCAAGAAGGTAACCTGTTACACAGGAAGTCTGATTAGAGCATTGTAGCTGTCCCATCTATAGTGGTGAAACGTTTCACAACTTCAACTATATCTGAGCTTTCCTTAAATATGAACTAAGCCAATGATTCAGACTGTCTTCTGCAGGACATGATCAGTTTTGCATATAGCTGGAGCTGCTTCTACTGTGAAAAACTGCAGAAGTACTTTAGCAAGTATTATGTTCTTAAACATCAGTATTTTACATTAGTGCTAAAAAGCTGGTTCTACAGTGCAGCTGAAGAGCCTCAATGTAAGGCTGTACATTTGACAAGACTAATGACTTACTAGAAAGTGAAATCTATGTTATTGTTACAAGAAGAAAATTTTACTATAGGCTTTGTTGAAAAGTAAAATCTTATTGTTAATTTTAATGTTCCATTTTTCAGTCTAAATCAAAGATTAAAATTCCTTCTCACAAAATCAGAGACATTAACATACATCTCAGACAAATTCCCAGCCAGATGATCAGAGCCTGCATACCTAAATATTTCACAAAGTTTTCATCATTGGTCCACTTCTTTTAAAGCATTAGCACTTTTTTTGAGATATAACATACAACATTTCAGAAACACTGAAATGCTCAAGCACTCCTCTATAAACACAGCCCGATCTTTATCAAAAGCTCTTACTTCGTGGCTGAAGCTGACTCTCTTCCTGGGGCTTGCTGCAAAGCCTTCTCTGTATCTTCAGATCCCTTCCTCTAGCCATCTGCAGAATTGAGGGAACATTTCTTCCCAGCACTTTAACAGCCCGGTCTGGAAGGGAAAGCAGAGGTAGCAAAGGGGCCAACAACTCAAAATACAACAGCGAGAACACTTGCTTTGAAATTAAGGTTTATTTTTTCTTTTACAAGAGAAAAACAGTAGTAAAAACAGTACGCTCAAAACTAATACTATGCAAKAAACAACAGATTTAGCTTGTAACAGATTTCAACAGAGAAACTTGAGCTCGATTCTATAAGGCATCACTTGATCTTGCCTATTAACCTTACGCAGAAAAAAATGGCCATGCAAAATTACAGCCTGCAGGCAATTTCTAAAACACAGCACACACTACAGCTTCAAGGAACTTATCTGTTCACATGCTTCACATGTACTTCGGGCAGCGCTATTTCGAGGACCGTACCCCAGCATTTCACCAACGTCCTAACGCTCAGCCGCGGCTGTGGCAGAGCGCTAGCAAAAAAGAAAAAAAAAAGAAAAAAAAGGAAAAAAAGGCAGCTCTGGGGAAAGGCACCCCCTAGGAGGGAAGCTCTAACGCATTCTTTAACCTAACGGAATAATGGAGAGGGGAAAAAAAATCCTGAAAAAATATCCCGACGGTCTCCTCGCCGAAACGCTACCGGCAAGCCCGGCGGAGGGCGGCAGCCCGACCACCACGGCAAGGCCCCGCGGCGCCCCCCGGGGACCGCCGCCCGCCCTCGCCTCGCGGGTCACTCACCGGCGCGGCCCCACATGGCGGCGCCGCCGCCGCCCACAGCCGCCGCCGCGACCGAGCCCGAGCGCCCCAATGTCACTGCTCGGCCCCTCCCCGCGGGGGGGAAGGGGGCGGTGGGGGGGGGCGGAGCGCTGCACTCTCCCCCCCCTCGTTTTGATTGGCCGCCGCCGCGGCCCTCGGCCTTTCCAATATGGCGGCGCCCAGCAGAGCCGCGAGCTGTGAGGACTTCGCCGAGTTCCAGGTAACCCGCTCGTGGCAGGCGGAGGGAGCCGCCCCCGCCCCCCCCCCTCCCCACGCGCCTCCCTGCGCGGTGGTGGGGGGCGGCCCCCCGCGCGCGCGCCTGCCCATTCCTTCGCAGCCGGCCGCGGGGGCGCGCGCGCCCGGAGCGGGGGGCGAGGTCACCCTCCTGCCCAGCTGCGGGCGGGAAATGGCGGGGGCCGCTCGCGTCGCCCTAGTCCTAGCGGCGGGGGCGGCCCGGCGCGGCGGCGCCTCCGGAAGCAGCTGAAACGAGCTCGCGGCCGTCGGGGTGTGTAGGCTGCTCTGGGAGAAACGCGAGTCCAGCGTGTTCCGAAAATACTCCCCCCTCCCCCCATCTTGAAGTCCGCGAGGCGTTTGCTTCTCTCCAGACACGCTCTTTGAGTTGTGTAGCATCATCAAAACCCTCGTCGTCTTCCGAGAGTTAAAAAGAGCACTTTTCTTTCCTTCTTTTTTTCTTTTTTTTTTTTCCCTCAGCTACAGGTATTTAGTAGGTATTTGTCAAGCCACGAATGAGCATGCCTGAGCTACCGTTTAGAAAGTACGTTATTTAAATGGAGACAGATGGACAGCAAGGCCTCATTTGTCCAGCRCACGTAATTATATAGCGCAAGGGACTCTGTCCATGAAAGTAGCAACTCGTGTGCATCTAGGCCACACCTCTCTTCATATTTTGTGTTCCTTAAAAAAGTGTATCTTCAGCAGTATGAACAAGATGTACATAGACTGAGGCTGTGGTTGCTGTTTTGGGGGGGGGTTGTTTTTTTGGGGGGGTGATAAAGTGTTTAAAATACATTGTTTTTATTATGAATTTGCTATTTTGTTGTGGTCTCTGGTTTCCTTCATTCCTTTCTGTAAGCATTAGTGCTGTTGGAGCTCTGGAAACAAACTGTGGAAAATTCTGCCCTGGCTGTCTTTTGAGAAGCCATTTGGTTGTGTTTCTGAGGAAATAAATGAGACCATGGCCCCATTACTGGGGGCAGCAGGGAGAAGGGGAAGGTTTCAGGAAGGTTTTAGTTCTTCAAATGTACCTCATCTCTTTCTCTCTCTCTCTCTCTCTCTCGCTTTTGCTACTAAGGCAACTAATTAGATTGCAGCAAATACTCTCTGCATGTGGAGACTGTGGTTGGCCTGGGGGGTTTTGCTGTTTCCAAGTGATTACCTTTACTTTACTTTCTACTTTTTATTAAAAGACTTAATCATGCAATTTTTTCCCAATAGCCAATTCTCAGAGATATAAGCAAGGATTTTTTTTAATACAGGAGTTGCTCAGGGTGATGAGGACGATCGATGACAGAATCGTCCATGAATTAAACACTACAATTCCAACAGCTTCCTTTGTAGGGAAAATTGATGCCAGCCAGACATGTAAAGAGCTCTACCAGTCTGTAAGTGTCTGTTCCTTTAACTTCCACTCATTCCCTTACATTTTGTTAAATGTGGTGTCCACTACAGCAAGGCATCTGCTGCTTCTTGAGAAGCAACTGGCTTGATATACCATGCTTTATGGATCCATAACTGGCATGCTTGGCTTTTCTATGTAGCTAAACCATGTGCATGTAAAAGCTACTTCACTGTAAAGCCATGTGGAGTATGCATTTGTTCTGCAATACTGATCCTTCGAGATGTACTTCAGTTTCAGTGGATGGTGTTAGCCCAGCCCATTGCTTTAAATTAAAGAGGGATGCTAGCACACATCTGCATTGCTTTCAAAGCCTCCTGTTCATGCGTATCTCTGGCTTTTATTTCATACCAGCAGATCAACTTGGTAGCTATCACTGTAAGCAGCATTGCTTCTCTGCATATGGATTATAGGGAGTCAAATGGAGATCTGCAGACAAAGTGGTACCTTGATTTCAGGAAGTCTTGCCTCTTAAACTTGCAATGCGAAGGTTTTCATACTGTTGAATCATTGAACTAGGTGCTGTGATTTTTTTTCTCTCCCAATCAGCTGATGGAAGCTCACACCAGCAGAGAGAGAATCATCAAAAGCTGCATTGCTCAGACTTCCAGTGCAGTGAAAGCCCTTAGAGAAGAGAGGGAAAAGGCCCAGGATGATATAGCATTATTAAAGCAACTCAGGAAAGAGCAGACAAAGGTGAGTGGTAGAGTTTGACAAAGATCACTTGGGGAGGAAGAAGAGAGTATCTTTCCCAAAGGAAAGATCTACATTATGGAGAGAACTTGAAGTGGGTCCTACACAAATGCAGTAGAAAAGCATGCATGTTTCACTACAGTGGACTCTAGTCTTCACTGATTAACACCACTTAGCATACAATTTAACTGAGGCTTGTTTATTCCCTTCAAAACACCTGATGGTTGCTCTTGCCTTTTTATCTGTATGAAAGCTAGAGTCTTGGCAAACTGCAGATATGAGTGCCAAGATACAAACGCTAGAAAATAATGAAATATGTGCTTTATGTGCGTCTCTTGTGCCACACTGGTACCCGGCCTTAAAGTTGTGCCTTTTTGTTATTACCTTGAAAAGCATCTTTATCACTCAGTGTGTTGATCAGAATCCTTGTCATCTAGGATGCGCTGCTGGGCAACCTGAAATTCCGCTTAACCTTTTTTTTTTATTTTTTTTTATTTTTGTTGCTCAGTATTTCTTGGATTTTTTGTTTTTGAGTGCATTGTGATGGTGTGAATGTTTCTTGGGTTGCATAAGGAACTTTAGCATGTGCACTCCTCTCAGTGTCTGGTCTCTAGAATTGAAGGCTGTAGAGTGAATGGAAAGTGTACTTTGTCAGAGGTGAACAGTATAGCTACAAGATGGGGGTATCAGAAATGGAGAAAGGAACCCCTCTGGAGTTTCTGGCTGCTTTCCTGAGCCAGTTTTCTAGGGGGAATGATACTGCACATACAGCTCTAACAGGAGGTTAGCAGGGATGTGAACTGTTGTATTGGTTTTGTTAGGCATTCTCTTTCAAACATGCTTCATCTGTGTGGCTTGTTTTCTCTTTGCATTTCTCAGTTTTTCCACCCCGTGTGTTTGAAGCACACACTGAGTAAGATTATTTGCTTATTGCTCTTTTGCATACACTGGCTAGGTTTGCCTGCTGTATTCAGCAGTTTAATGAGCCTTCCGCAGTTAAGGACTGTCTCAACCAGGACTTCTAAATTCATGTCTTTGAGTTTTCAATATAACAGCTGTTCTTGTAATAACTAGACATCGCACTATCATAGGTACAGCTTTCTCTGCTGTAGTATTGCAGGAGTTTAAAAGATAGGTGAATGGTCCTGAAACTTTTTTTTTTTTTTTTTTTTTGTGCTGCTGAACTTCCTCAAAACCCACCTGTACTTCCAAGAGTAGCCTGTTATTGACTCTGTATCCAGGAGCAGTTGAGTGCTGATGCAATTGTAGTTGAAGAGCTTCCTGAGGAGATGATCTGAGCTCAAGGGTTCAAGGAACAACATCTGATTTTTTCCAGGCCATTAAGGGAGGGAATTGGTCAACAAGTGTTCTTTAGAGACGTGCTCTGTTTTGAACTCAGATTTAAAGAACCAGGCCACGCGTGAGTGGTTTTGTCCTTAATGTCACTTACCAAACTTCTAACCAGCATCCATATCAGTCTGGAAAACCAGAATGGAAGCCTAGCATTTTCTACAATTTTTGTTTGTAGAGCTGATTCTTTGAATCTTTTGAGTTATGGAGCCCCAAACCTATCATTAAAACTTTTGGAGGGCCACAACCATAATGCTTAATAATGAGTGGCAATTTAAAATGCTAAAGCAATCCATGTTTTGGGAATACTCCAGAAATCCTTTGGTCAAATGATCTCTAACCTGCATTTGGACAGTTATGAGTTACGGGTTTTGTTGTTGGTGGGGTTTTTTTTTTTTTTTTTTTTTTTTTTTTCCTTGCATGCAGTTAGGCTTTTCAAATGCATATTTTTTGGTTGCAAAGCAGATCTGCTTTGTCTTGTTATTTATACTTCTTTTATCCTGCTGATGAATGGAATTGTAGGAATTTATCCAAAGCAATATCTTCTGGATCATTGATTAAATAATAATTGAAGTTCTGTGGGGCTAGAAGCCAATTTTTGTAGTCTGCTTACTGGAAAATATCATTTAATGCCATTTTGTTTTTTAAAAATAAAATATCTAACCAAATAAATTCTGTAAATCCAAAACAGAACATAATCATTAATAATTTTTTTCAAGCAAATTAAGGCTTGTTAAAATGTCAAGACATGGCTTTGTTTGTTTTTTAAAAGGCCTGTATATCAGGCATGTATGTTTAAGAAAAAGACTAAAATATTAGTTTTACTTAGGCCTGGTATCAAAGGCAGTTAATATGACAATCCAGACAACTGTAAACTAGTTTGTGTCTTCTAGACCTGTGAATCTTTCCTATGTCTAAAACTTGGTATTAATTTCTAGAGAAGTCCTTGAGTGCTAGCTGTACAAATCCTCTTTACTTTTGTTAATTATTTTGGGAAAGCATGAGAAGAATGATGGTGATTGTGTTTTGGATTTTTCTGTTTTTACATCCATACGTAGTCAAACTAGAAAGATTAATATCTTTAAAAAGTCATTTGGTGAGGCAAAGAAAATTCCCATGCCTGTCATGGTGACCTTGTTGGAGCAGAATAGTTTATGAAGGCAGTGGTCTGCAGATGTGCCCTTACATTCTTTATTTTAGGCAGAAAGCCTTATGCTGCAAGTGAAGAAGCTGCCTGACCTACTACTGGAAATTGCAGTAGTTTTGCCTGCCTTTCTCCATCTAGTAACCAAGTCCCAAGGGAATTTTTCCATCAAGAGCTCCCCCATCTTTTCAGCCTGTGAAARTCAAACAAATTCTTTTTTAAGTAAGCAGCTTTTAAAGCAAGAAAAAGCTTAATTTGAAATGCTAAGGATCTTCTGAGAGGTTATTTTGTTGAGACTAATCTTGGTCAACTGGCCACCTTGTTAATGCTGGGTTGTTATTTCATGGTTTGGAGTCTTATTGAGTAGGTGAAAGTTCATCCAACGACTCTTGGCTATGTGTGTCTGGATGTCCTGCTTTGAAGAGTTTTGATGGGATTGCTCAGTGGGTTTGCACCTGTTCACCAACTCCGTGATTGGAATGAAGTGTTCAAAATAGAGCTAATCTAATCTTTAATCTGTGGCATTAAAGATTCAACAAAAAAAAAGCCTAAACATAGGCATAAATACCAAATAGGTTCTCAAATCCTTTTCTGCTGCCTCAGAACCTCATGGCGGTGTCAAATTAGCTCAGATCTGAAAACATTGCATATGCCCCTTGGAGTTCGTAATACATGCTCAGCAAAAAGAGACTCCCCTGTCTCTCCTGGGGGTGCTCAGGAATTGCTTCTTTTGTCTTTTGCTAGAGCTCTTGCATCTATGTAAACCTGATTTGTGCTACTGTGATTGCATTCTGTCCTGACTGGTTCAGACAGCACTGCACATGCGATCTGTTTATGCAGACCCTCTGTTAGCCAGTGCACAGATTAGACAATGAAGAAAGTAGAGGGAATCTTTTAATGAGCCTAGTCCTAAATCCAGAATCTGAGCACTGTGTGTTCAATTCTGGATTTGCTACCAGCTTCCTACCTGACTTTGATAATGTATTTGTGGAAGAATGAGAACTTGAGGCTGCAGAGCTAGCCCTACGACTGTCATTCTCTGTGCTGAGTGTTTGAATGATGCATAGTTATTTTTTTGTCTGCAAAGCCATTAGGGTTAATCAGTTCATTGTTAGCAAATCTAAATGGGCAATATTAATGAAGAACAAAGCATTAATAATCAGTAGCTGCTTCTGCTGGAAGACTTACATTGCAAGTCTCCCTTCCCCATACCGCTTCCAGACTTCTTCAGTCTGCTGTAAGTGTTGGCTGACTGGAAGGACCACACTTTCAGGTGATTACACATTATGCCCCTCATTCTGCCCCATCTGGTACTGGGTACTGGGGTTATGGTCAAGAAAGTTGCAATGGTAGTGAATATTGGAGGCTGCAGGGAGGCTCCTCTGACTATAACAGATTTCTTTATCTGCTCTTTTCTCCAGTTGAAATTGATGCAGTCGGAACTGAATGTTGAAGAAGTGGTAAACGACAGAAGCTGGAAGGTACTCAGCAGTCATTTTAAAGTGATGATTGTTCTGTCCTATTGGTTTGAACAAGCAGCCCTGCGTTGAAGGTGTGAGACTGATGCCTTATGAGGCGAGTGAATTAGAAATAAATGAGGGCAGTTTTGGGGGGGAAATGCTTCAGGTCTGTCATCTCTGCTCTGGTACAAAGATCAAAGTTTTCCAGTTGCACTGCAGAAGAAAGAAAAATGACTGATTTAGGGAGGAGGAAGGACTCTGCCTTTCTCAGTGGCTAAGGAGGGATAGTGTAGTGGTTATCACATCTGCTTTACATGCTGATGGTCTTGAGTTCAAACCCCAGTGTAACCAGCACCAGGAAATCTTTGGGAGGTTGGACTAGATGATCTCCAGAGGTCCCTTCCAACCTTACCGATTCTATGTCTGTGACCTCAGATTTCTCCAAGGTGGTCTGTATGTTAAGCTTTCCTGGGCCTCTTTCATTGTCAGAGGGATGAGTCTTTTAAATACAGTTGTATTTGGTACTGATCACCCTTCTGAGCAGAGGCCAGAGTAGAGTGGGGCGATAGAGGTTGGACCTTTTTCTAACAGGGATTCTACAGACCCGGACTGGTGTTCCCTGGTGGGAAGTGGAGTTTTGCTGTTGCTCTCCTGTGTCAGTGGAGATGTCAGATCAATCTGTGAATTGATGGCTTCAGACAGTCCTGTTATAAAGTGGGTGTAATCCTGAAATTAGATTCTTAAGTGGCTATGTTGTGTCACTGCAACATTTCACTCCTATCATCCTCCTATCACCTGTTCTGGTGTAGCTGTTCAGAGCTTTTAATACTGGATAAATAACCTTTTTTCCCTCATTAAATATGAAAGAGATTTTTGCAAATAGCTAATCCTGTCTGCAGTTCCTTTCTTGATCTCTACTTCAGGATTTTAGTCCCCTAGATCCCATCAGTGTAAATGTAATACAACTTTAAATCTTGTATATTCTTGGAGGTCTGGTCACTACAATGCAGCTCAATGCTGTATGAATAAACGACTGTTTACACAGTTTCTCAGGTATGTTTTGCAGTCAATACTGGCTCTATATTGTATTAAAAAGCTAACTGTGCCATTAAGCTTAATTAATTCAAAGTCAACTTGGATGTGACTTTGCAACACTGCAACCTCAACAGCCTTCTGTAAGCCATCAGTAGTAAATATTTTGTGGTAAGTCTGGTATCAGGTTTATTTATTAAAAATCAAATAAACAAGAGAAGCACAACACTTCCAGCGCTCAGTGCATGCATGAACACTCATGCACGAACACTCCTTACCACATATACCCCAAAATGCTATCTCTGTTCTAAAGGTACTGGCACAGAGCTCTTCTGGCAGCAAACTTAGCATTGATGCCAGTGGTTTCCTGTAGCTGCATTAAACTTTTGCTGGTGAAGAAGTGTCGGTTTCTTGGGTTCTTTTCCTTTCCTGAAGCTGGCAAACATTTGGTTTATAAATAGGGAGGTATGCACATGAACAGGAATGTTTTGGCCTGCTGCAAGCTGGTGTTTATAGACAAGGGCTTGAAGACCTAGTACTTCTGGGTTTTMTTTCCATCTCTGCTATTGCCTACCTCTGTATGTAAGCATATTATCTGTGAAAATGTTATTTCCCTTAAGGAATTAGACCCTGTCGTAGTTGTGCACTGCAGCAATGCAGATTATTACATGGAAATACTTATTGGTTTGCATGTGAGGATCTTGACTGTCTTCTAGTGTTACAGGCTTTTGGTTGGCAAGTATGCTTGTATATTTAGATTAACCTTAACAAACCCAAAGCTATTTGGAAAAATCTGATTGGAAGAAAAAGAAATTATTTTAAAATATTTAACCTGGGTAGCTGTAAGCATGGTGGATGCTGCTTTATAGAAATGCATGTGGTTGAAGAAGTGACTTTCAAAACAAGATATTCAAAGTATTCTCTCTGTGCTGCCTCTACTCTGGAATTTGTCACAAGAATGTTTTATATTAATACAAAAAGTCAGCAAAATCAAACTTAGGCCTAGCAACATGATTTTTAAGGTGTTTCAGACACTGTTTTTCCTGTCCAAAAAACCTCAAGAATAACACTTCACAGGTAAGCTCGGAATTAATCAGCTTGAGTGACGCATTCAGATCTGTCAGTGTTAGTATCATCCACTGATGATACTAAAAGGAGGAGGCAGTGTTAGTAAGATTGCGGTATCGATCTTCCTTCCAGAATCTGAAGAGTCTGTTAAAGACTCTTTAAAACTTTGTGTGATAGCAAGCCCAAAGCTTCTTGGGAGACTGTTTTTGTATGTTCTTTGATCTGAGAGCGCCAGACTGTTTTAGAATATTTCCAGTATCCTTTTAAGACATAAATGCTTCTAAAATATCTTTGACAAGCCATGGACAAAAGTGATGCAATTGCTAAGTAATTTTGAATGGTTCTAAATGGGGACCCTTTATGGCCTCAAATTTCTAGACCTTCCTTTTATCACTTTTTTTTTAATCTCAGGTCTTACACGCTCTTAACTCTTCCAGGGGTGTCTGTTTTATGTGTGTACATAACAGGGCAGTGTTGTGCAAACACTTACATCAGAACTACATTTTTTTTGCAATAYGGAGCAGTTGCAATATATGTCTGTCTCTTAAAATAACTTAAATTTAAAAATAAGTTGAAAATTATTATTAAAAAAGTTCTGAAGAATCAACTTTAAGAGTATTGCAGGCTGCAAACTTCACTTTTGTTGAAGCTGCTGTAGGTTTTGAGCTTTGAATAAGGAGATGAACTTTAGAAGTTTAGAATTCTAGGAAGATATCTTTTAAGATAATGTATTTATGTAAAGTGAAGCATAATATCCACAAAGTACAAGACCAGTCGCTTTGTGTGTTTAAATGTATGAGAGAGCTCCTGTAATTTGGTGTCTTGGAAAGCAAAGGCATTTGGATCTGAAAAGCGTCTGGATACCTTGGCAAAACATGCTCTTGCAGGAGTGCTAATGATGGAATTTGTAACACTGTCAGTGCTTCATCTTGGTGGTAGGTGGTGCTCGTGTCACTTGTTAGGACGTGTGCTGGGCGCTCTTTGGAGCCAAAACAGTATCTTAAATCGTTTGTAAAGAGCACCTGTAACTTTGGTGTGAGGCTATGCTTTGTACTTTTGATTCAGACTGCTTTACTTGAAATAAGGTAAACAATCTTCTTGTTGAGGCCTACAGATCAAGCTAAATGAAAATAGTTTTCAGTCGCTAGTTCTGTGTGCTAAATTTTACCCACAGAAGATGTGAAATGTGAGGCAAGAGCAGCATGCCCTTTGCATAGGAAAGCTGGCAACATCAGCATCAGCAGTCAAATAATTAATATTATGAACATGGCTTCCAAGAGCATTTGCACCTCCTCATAGCTCTCATAACAATGTGAAATGAATTTCTCAGGCAGAGAAGAAAACTGTTCAGATTTGAATGCCTGAGTGAACTTAATGTAACTGTCAGGATCCTGCTGCTGATAATTTTCCTGCATCTTAAAAAATGCTTCAGTATCTTTGATAAAGACAAATCACCAGGTTTATAGGCCTGCCTTATCTAAGGGAGAACACTTTAGCACTATGCAGTCTCCTAGCACCAGGCAAGTTTGGATTCACTAAAGCCTGGAGAGGTGAATGGAGACAGAAACCTTGTTGTGTACCAAAGTATGTTGGTAGAGCAGGGGTGGACAGCCTGAGATGGGGGCTGTGTGAAGAGATAATAGCTAGTTCTATCTGTGAATTTCTGGTCATCTGCCAGATAAGGACTGATTCACTTTTGTTCTTCTATTTTGGTGTCTCAGGTATTTAATGAACGTTGCCGAATTCACTACAAGCCTCCAAAGAGCCAATGATGTGAGGTGTTTTCTGGCAAAGTGGTCCATAATCATGAGCACAAAACTGGAAAGAGACGTTGGGTGAGCTGTATTGGAACCCTCCAGAACCCAGTAGAACCCAGTCTTGTTTTGTTTTGGACCTACTTAGCTGAAATCACAAGGTTTAAATGATTCTCCTGTAATTAAGAGAAAACAACTCATCTTTTGTACAAAATATGTGAACAAATGAGTTTTATAGTATTAAAATAATTTTCAAATGGAATGTGAAACTGGCATCTTTCTTGACCTTCTCAAGCTTCGCAGTCCTAAAGGGGAAGAAACAATGGAAACTGTCCCCTCTTGCTCAGGGCTAACATTCTCCCTAAACTGCTGCTTGTTGGGATTTAAAGTAATCAGTGAACATGGTATGTTTTGGCTGGGGGATTAAGTGACTAAAATTTAGAAGGAAATAGAAGTTGCAGAATGATATGAAAGCATAAGCTCAGCACCGATGAAGGTAAGAAGTTACCACTATTATTTTGGACTAGTCAATGCCAGCAATATTGCTTCAAAGTTGTAAGCAGATACAAATTTGCTATTGTTCCCTCAAGGCTTACAGCAGCATTTGTTGAATACTGTCCTTTGGTGTATGCTACCAATTTCTAGATGTTCTCTATTTAAAGAACATGGTAAGGATTAAAGATGYTTTGGACGTGAAAATACATATTTGAACAGCATTCAGGAATGAGAGAGTTAACTGTCTGATGTCCACATTTTGTCTCTTCTGAATCTCTAAAATCAATTCTATGGGTGAATTGCATCTGAGCTGAGAAAGCAGCTGCACACCTGATATTGCTGAAGCTGATAATACTGTTGAATTTAAAAAGTGTTAAATATAACACCCCTGCAGTAATACAGCAGAGGAAGTGTCATTTAGAACTGGATAAGTAAGAGGAAAGCCAAACTGCTGTAATTATCTTTTATTATTTACTAATTTTAACATACTGACAATTGAATAACTAGTGAGGACAAGGTCTGCTTGGTTGGCAGTTGGTTTATTTTCTTAAGTCTTTAAGAACATTTGAACTTGAGCAAAGCCTTAAAAATACAGGCTCCATCTTGCCAACACTTTGGAATTCAGTTACACCACTAAAATGGCTATGACTTTCACATCTTTAAATGCTTTGCATGTATGAGAGATGGGAAGTAACTGGAGGAATTTACCTGTCTCACTGTCAAGCTGGCAAAGATCTATGTAAGGTCATCTGTTTTATACCGGTTGTCCAGTAGAGGCTCTTGGGCTCCTTAGTGACTTTTATTTTTAGATGGCAAGGGTACCTGCAGTGTCATTTAGTCTCACTTTCCTTCTTCGAGAAGGAGACAGAAATGTATTTAATTCTTTGAGGATGTAAATCCTAGTGTTCAAACTCCATTGGGCTTTTCAAGGTACTGCACTGCAATTACCCTCAGCAGAACTTTACTCCAGGTAGAGCTCTCTTGTATCATTCTTGAAGTACCTCATCTGTTTTTTTTTTCCGGTAAGACAAAGCAGAAACAGCTGTTCCTCAGCTGTTAAATTCTTACTATTGTTTATCTGTAATTTTTAAAGCAAAGTAGAAGTCAATCACTGCTCAGAACTGTGGGCTTTTTGATTTGCCAAGAACTGAACTTCCACAATAAGTAGTCTGCTAAGCAGCTGTCAGAATAGTCAGTTTTGATTTCAAAGTTGATATTCTAGTACTAGCCTCTAAAATATATATATATATATATATATTTTTAATCTTTGTTCTTTCAGCAATCTAGATCTACAGTCTTGGAGAAGAATTCTCCTTTTGAGCAAGTTTGATGATATAAACTTGTAACAGCATGTATAGGGTTGGCATCAATACTCCTGACATAACTAAGCTGGTGCTGTATTTTTGTAGAAACTTGAGATTGTAATGAGAATTAATTACTGTCCTCCTTTATCTATCCAGATGTTTGCTCAGCTGTTGTGGGAAAACTTCTTCACATAAGCAGATGCTGTGAAGTGACCTGTGAAATGGACATGATGTCAGATTTTTTTTTTTTTATATAGTAGCTCCAAAGTGTTGCTAGCTCAGCATTAGTTGGGAGAAATCAATGAAAAGATACTATCAGTATTTTCCTGTTGAATGTAAAGCCGAACAAGTAGATCTATACAAGCCTTTATATGGAAAAACTTCTGACACCATAGGAAGACTTCTAAGGCCCAAACATCCCTTCTTCACGTTGTATACAGAGGGTTGTACTAAGAAGTTGAATTACTCTGTTTTGTTTGCTCTGAGCACAGAGGGATATCTCTTACAGTATATGGCAAATGACATGGATGAGCGGCTATTTGAATCTCTTGCCTTTGAACTTAGTGGAACATTAAGGTGAGTAGCTGAAACTTCATACCATGCTTTGGGGAAAAGGGAGGGAGGGAGGAGAAGGCTTTACTCTTTCTTTTCTTCTTTTTCTTTTCTTTTTCTTTTTTTTTTGAGTATTTAGGATTTGTTTGAGAAGTGGGATGCTTTGTGATGATATGTAAGTGGCTGTGCGCTATACTAAATAAATGTAGATAAAATGTTCTCTTGTGTGCAGTGACCCCTGTCCATTCTAGGATCATGTCCAGTTAGGATTGAATCCTTCTTCAACTTTATTATTCCTATCATCATCAAAGTAGCCAGAAGATAACTGGACTGCTTAATGTCATGTGTATCAAATAATGGACCCTGCAAATAGCAAGATTTCATCTCTTTTTCTGGCTCTAACTTTACTACTTCAAATTAAGGCACTTTAACAACTTGCACAGCTGATGCCCCTGCCCAGAGTCTAGATTCCCTGCACCTGGCTTGTTCCTGTGCTGTGGTGGAAAGCCATCTCAAACATATGCTCGGTTTTCTTTTGTGAAAAGGGAAGAGGCATTTTTTCTGGCACTCAGTGCTCTCTTCTGCAGTCTTTATGCACTCAAGACTGATGAAATAGCTAGTCTTTTTACAGAAATCTTTTAAGGCTAGAATTTGGTTGTCTTGGAGCAGACTAAGGGCAAGAGGCTCTTGACTGGTACTGTAAACTTGGCATAAGCTAGAACTTACCATGATTTTTGCACTAAGTTAACACTAGGTTTTAATGCTAGATGAAACACTTGGTGCTCTCTGCTGCTGAATTTCAGGTTTCTGTCTATCTCCCTAGCTGACATACAATGTCAGAAAGCTCTTGAAATCTGGGTAGATATTGGGATAGAAGCCCTTGTTTGCAGACCAGCATGTTGAAAGATGGGGTTAGTGTTACTGTGATGATGTTTAGATCTTCAGTTGTAGATGAGAGGGCTACTCACCTTTAGTAGCTCTTAGAATTTGGTGCAGACCTTGTATTATTTTTCATCCAGTCATGATCACGTCTTGTCATTGCAAAAGCAGAAGACTGACTTGTTGCCTCAGTGTTTTGTTACATGTAGAGCTTTGGCTTGTGACTAGAAACTACATGCACGCTTAGTGCAAAAATGACCCTGATTTGGGGAAATTGGTTCAAATGGTGCCAATGCTTTTGGAATCTCTAAGATTGGTAGTAAGCATGCACACTCAGGTCCAAATTCCCAATGAGACATGTATGTAGATCACGATACTCATAAATTCAGAGTCKTATTTCACAGAAATACAATACAGGAATGTACAAACATATATATGTTGTTACAGGATTCCTTAYAAATAGTTGCTGATAATAACAGGATTTCTTAGGCAGTTTTCTAAATGCTGTTTTATTACAGCTGAAACTTAGTGGAGAGTAGTTTTAAGTTAGGATTTCATTTATACACTAAATTATCTACATGTATCTAGCATCTTCTTGTTTACTAACTGTCATTGTGAGACTTCAACTAATTGACATCTTCCCTATCCCATGCCACTGACCATTTTTGATAGCAGGTCTGTGAGATGTTAGCATTTCAGTGACTTCATGACCTGTGTGTGCAAGGGAGTACTACATTCCAATCTTAGAAGTGTCACTGGGTTTTGAGACAACCATTAGGACTCCTGTAGAAAGCAAACAATGATTTGCATGGGAAAACTTTAGTTTTCAAGTTACTAACACTTAATGTTGATCTGCATTTCCCTTCTGGACTATTTTGTGCATTCTGAAAACAGAGTTCTCAGACTCTGAAGCAAAAAAACGACAAATCCAGAAATGCAGAGTAGATGTCTTCCAAACAACATTAGTGTCTTCCCTCTTAGAGTCTTCTTGAGATTGTAATTTTTACCCCTCCTAACCTTTGTGCTCAGCGAACTTCTTAGTAATCAGCAGCAAGAATTCACCAAAGGCTAGTGCTACCCTGGACACCTTTTCAACA
Source organism: Rhea americana (assembly GCF_003343005.1). Lineage (NCBI taxonomy): Eukaryota > Metazoa > Chordata > Aves > Rheiformes > Rheidae > Rhea > Rhea americana. The sequence continues at coordinate 1,399,693 of NW_028187111.1, forward strand.
TCTCTTCCCTGAGGAGTTAGTGTGATCTGCATCCCAGTAAGTTTATTTGTTTGCTTGTTTTTTAAAAAAAAGGCCCATTTCAGCACTGGTGCTGTCTTGTTGGGCATATTCTGTGGCTTTTGTCCCTTAGTAAGGTGAGCTGGCTCTTCCAGTTGGTTAGGTCTTCTGTCCTGCTGCATGAATAAGATGCATGGTAGGAGCATGGGGGAAGATGATCAGCACTGGTGTGATTCAGCAGTGGTGTGTGCATAAGGAGGAGGTTGACCTCATCTGTGTGAGTTGTCATTTACTCCATGAGCTAGGCTATGAAGGAATACTCATCCATATTGGAAAATTCAGTGAAAATGGCAGACTTCCAGCTTTAACATGCTCCCCTCAGTTGCTAAAACTGGGGATATTTTTCACTTTGTTCAGCAAAAATGTTCTATCATGACAACTGATTTTCTTCAGATGTTTTTCATCCACTCACATGACACTTTTGCCCAAGTTTGGGGGAAATCTGCAGCATTCTTATCAGCAACATGCTACATATTATCTCGATCTATATCCTTTTAAGTGCAGTGTCCCATCAGCCCTAATTTCCCAAGCCCTTTGTACCAAGAACAGGCCTTGAGGTTAGTTATGAAATATTCTTTTTCAATCTGCTGCATCGCTCCTCTTGTATGAGGAGAGTCCCTCAGTTCGTTTGTGCTGATACACGGGTAAGTCTGTGCTGCACAATCACCGTTGCTGAGGGTGTGACCGCGCTTGCTTATGGCCGGTTCTCTAATGTTGATCACAGAAGTGCCCATTGCCAGTGCTCTGCACATGTTTTCATTTCACTCCTTCATGTGTGTCCACCCCCAAGGACCAAAAATTGTTTGGTCTATTGCTACTCCTCTGATCCTTGCTCTGAAACAATATTCAGCCCCTTTACTGGAGAGGGGAATGGCAGGGACTACAAAAGGGAAAGAAGTTTTTTTTCTGTCCTGAAGCACCAGCTCTTCCTTACTAGCCAGGGCTGCTAACAGTTGCAAGCCTTTCTGCAGTAGGCAGCATGTGTTTGAGCTGTGTATGTTCATATATGGTCATGCATATGACTGTCGTGTCTGTGACTGCTTATGCAGAATGCACACAGGCTTCCTACATGTTACATATTTTAGCAGTGTGTAACTTTTAAGTACCTTGAAATTAGAACAGCTACTTGGTGCCCTCAACTACTTCAGTGAGGGGGACAGGAAAACAGAACTTTCTCTTCTAGCAAATTTGCACTCACTTTTCACAAAGAATGGAAATAGTATTCCATATCCAGTCATTAACATGGTTATCTGAATGCAGCCATATGTTTGATAGGAAAGGAACAGAATAAACTTATCTGCAATACTTACCTGAACCTAGGATAGGAATTTTCTCCCTCCTGGTTCTGGAGTTTGCCTAAAACAGGCAATGGTAGCAGTGGGACTGATCAGTGCCTTGACACCTTTCAAGCTGGGTAGAGGGAAGTGAAGTAACTGAAAAAGTAAAAAGCAATGTTCTGCTGACTCCTGCTTTGAAGGATATTGAGCAAATACATTTTCAAATTGAATAGGAGATACACAAAAGAAATTACCATATACTTTTATCCAGTCTCGAATGGTGTTGGGTAATGCTGGGTGTAGCTTTGATCCTGTTCCTAAGTACACAGACCAGTCATCTATGCATGGATAGTGAGTCAAGATGTTCTAGTTTCAGCCTGAACCAACTGTCTTAGATGTGAGTGGCTAGAGATTGTTGTCATTTGCTTTTCTTATTGACATGAAGCTTCTATACCTACCATAAGATTTTAAAGTGTGGAGCTTTTTTCATTCACTATTAATATCCATGCTTTACATTGTTCTTTTTTTCCTGTTTTCCCCATTTTCTATTCTTCTCCAGTAATGGTAGGCTCTGTAAGTTACAAGTCACGTGATTTCACGGCACATGCGTATGTATATATACTGGAGATGCCTGGTGACTCTGCTCGGACTACTCTGAACTTCCCTCCTCAGAACTGCCTGCCACTTTGGAGAGATTTTCTGCCACCATGATGACTGGGGGCTTATCTGACACTGAGCCTGCTACCCCAGAAGTCCAGGATATTGTTCACCAGGTGAGTTGCAACCTATCTGAAGATGAAGAACAGTTTCTGTGTGCAGGGGGACAAGTCTTGAACCTGTGCAAAGGTTGGGAGATTAGGTAATGTCTCTGATTCAGTGTTTAAACTGAGAAGCTAGTGGTGAAAATGGGAGTCTCCTTGATTGCCAGTATTTCATTAGCATTTGAGGTAGGAACTGTATCAGGAACACAGAGATAAACCATTTCTCTCTCTTGTCCTTGTCCATAACCAGCCATTGTACTGGCTACCTTCAGTACATTTGCATGTAGTTCAAACACCAGCTCCACCATGCCAGCAGTGGGGTCACTTGTTTGCAGTTAAGGACAATGCATTTGAAGGGAGGGGGTTATACATGATAAAATTAATTCTGCACTGGAGGACCTGATTAGGGTAAAGCACATGGTAGAAATAGACACTTGCAGGACGTGGCTGTGGATAACTGGCATGTTCCTTGGTGGTGTGTAGTATTTTTGAGCATCACAGCTGTGATGCAGGGGCTGCTGGTGCAGCAGGGAAGGGTGAGCTGAGCACAAGCAGGCAGGGTGAGTGCAGCTGTCATTGTGGTCAGTGGGGCTGTTGTGAAAGCAGCTTTGCAGACTGTGTGTGCAGATCCTATAACATCCTGCAGTGCAGCACTTGTTAAATAGTACAAAATGCATCTTGAGGAGCGGGAGGGGCACAGTGTGACATGGGAAATCTCCTTTTGCCTCCCTTGCCTGTTGCTCCCTCCTCCCCACCCCACCCCTGCTGTTCCCTTCATCCTCCTGACTCTGAAAGATGAGTTCTTCCTTCTTTGTCAACCACACAAAGTGTAGCTAATCTTCCCCAGGAGGAAACAAAAATAGGAACTAGCAGGGCTGAAGGTGTTAGTCTATGTTGCTGCACATGCCTGCGGGTACAGGGCTCCCAGCTCCCTCCTTTGTGGAGGGACTCCCTACTGTTGTGGGCTAGATGTGCACCACTGCTGCTCCACATTTTCTGTGGGCTTGCAGGCTAGGACCAGGCAATGATGAAGTTGGGCTAAGGTTGAGCTGGACTGTGCATGTGAAGAGGCAGAACCACCAGGAGATTTTGTAAACAGGCCCATGGGGATTTGGGCTGTGAAATGGAAGGTACTGGGTCTTTAGGAAGAGGGAGGGAGGTTTGATCAGACAGCAGGCAAGGCATTGGAGGGTGCTGATGTCTCTGCTAGGAAGTGGGATGTGAGGGGAAGGGAGAACAGGTAGTGTTACATGAGAAGGATTTTTGGGGGTCATTGAAGGTTGCGAGGAGTCTGGGGTGGCCCGAGTAAGGTACGCATACATGAGGCAGGGCTGGAGTATGCCTAAAGGGATGGTGGTGATGAACTAGTCAGAGATGGGATAGCTTACTTCAGAACTGAAGGGGAAAGGATTATCTAAAAATGATTGGGGGACACCAATTGAATTGTTCAAGAGCAGCATCACTGTTCATCCTACACTGACATGTGACTGATGGAGCAGCACCTGCAGGGATCAGAAATTCCCTTTTACCTATGGGGAAGAAACCATGAAGTGACCAAATGAGGCAAGGGCTTGCCACACCTTTGTGCATTTACAATTCTGATTTCCTCATATGTAAGAAAGAGAAAGGACAATGTCTCCTGACAGCTAGAGGCGATGAAATTTAACTGAGTCCATAAAACACTTTCATAGCACCTTTCAAGGAGGCGTTTAAAATGTAGCTTGCCAGATAATGAACTGTGTTTTTCAACGCTGGGCTGTGCTGTGTGTGATACTGACAAAAGATGCTACAGCAGTGAGGTGTATCGGAGATTAAACTCTGGTGCTTAGCTGTCAGTGAGCAAAGAGGCACTTCATGTTGGGCTGTGCGTATGCTCACAAAATAGAGGGCAAAATACGGAATTTTAAGTGTGGAGTTGTGAGTGTTGAGTCCAGAAGAGGACCGCGCTACTGAGAATAGAAGAGCATCATAAATAACTTCAGGAAGATGAAAACAAATTATTCTTTGCTCTTTATTTGAAGAACTCTGTGCTCCCTCCATTCCCCCCCCCCCTTCCTTTGCAGGTTCTTTTCTTTTGAAAGCTCAGACTCCACAGAGGCTTTGCTCATGCAGTTYTTTAAGGAAAACATTCTTGTAGGAAAAAAAAAAAAAAAAACTTATGGTGGGGCAATCCCTCTAGGCTTCTGGCCAGATAAGTGTTACACTTCAGGATTTAGCAATTCTTTAGGATTTTATGATCCACTAAGGGGAGGGGGGGCAATTCATGTGACTTGACAAAAGTTGTGAAGAGCATGTGCAAACCCTGGGATGCCCAAGGTCTATCTGCTCCTGGGATTATGGAATCATTTACTTGTACCTTTGCCTTATTTCTAGTTTAATCCTCAGTGAGCTGTGGAATATGTTATTTATTCAGTCCCCTTGTATTACAGCTGTTGTCTATAAGCTCAGGAATGTTTAGAGTTTAAGGAGCTTTTGGATATGATCTGAGGAATGTTATATTTTCTATTTGATTAAGAAGCTTTCTGTATGCTTGATCTTTATTGACTTGGTCAATAAATAACAAGTGGTCAGAGGCTGGGAGAGAATGTAAGTCAGGAGAGAGATAGAAATGACTTTGTGTTCTGAGACAGGAATACTGAGCTTCCAAAGATGCCACAATTAACTTGCATGTGGTTCATTTACATTTCTAGAAACCTACAGACCTTGCCAGCTGGAAGACCGTTGAAAGTTGGAGCTTTCTTGTTTGCTAGAGTTAGTAGCTCTGAGCTGAAAGTATAGCTGGCTGTTCCTGGGATAGGAGCCATGTGGAACCTGCTTCATTAGTGTAGAAGAGCAAAAGGCTCTTGGCAATTACTTTAGTAAATGAATAGAGTGAGATTATGAAAAGCCTCAAGATGCTGAATTGAAGGTACTGGAAAATTACTGACTGCCGAGAAATTTTTRATCTGCATGTTGCTTTCCGGGACCTGGCTAGTATGAAGCAATGTCAGGGCAAATGGGAGGCAGATATTCTGGGAAGAAGACCAATTAGTTTTGTGTTCTCCTATGAAACCTCTTCATGACAGGAAGTGCTGATATGCTGCCGAACCCCTCCTAGGGACTGCCTGAGCAGGCTGCTGAATAGTAATGCCCTCATCTGCCCAGTTTCTCGTATGCATCTGACCTGCATCAGGTCATTAGTGTGTGTGTGTGTGTGTGTGTGTCATGTAGAGGAGGGGCTGATACCTTGCAAGAGTTTGTTCATGCTTTCTGGGTGCTACCGAGAAGTTTTCTGGTTACACTTGTTGTAGTCACATTTCTACTGGGAGTTTGGGTCATCAGATACAAGCTTCTGTAGTACAACATTCACTGGTGCATAAATCCTGATGCCTTAGACACCTGGCTAGACTTCCACCTGTACTCACAGCTGTCCCACTCCCCCTTACCATTGCAGTCTCGTATTCGTAGGAATATTTGATCTCCAAGAAGCCAAGGCCACTGCTATTGCCGATGAACCTAAACTTCACCTACATTTGTGTGTTTCCGCAGAAATTTTTACATTTTTTTGATAAGTGTGTAAAGAGTCTGTGAATATCTGAACTGTACATATTCCAARATTTACAGAGCTTAAGCTTGGTGCTGTGCGTAAATAAATCTCCTGGAGTTGTCAGTGTAAGTACTGTCAGCACAGAGTATTGTTTCTTCTTGAACTGCATTAGATGCAGCTGCTATATAGTGAAGGACTGATGATGTTTATGCAGTTCTGGGGTTGACTTTGGCTCACACTTTAGAAGTCCAACATCTAGGAGATAGAAATACCTAATCCAATCCTGGACCACTGTAACTGTTACAGTTTGTTATGCAATTCTAGATGTTTAATGGCATGTTTAGCTTAAATTACAGCTTTAGCTGCAAGGCTTCAACCAGGGCTAGAATAACTTTCAGGAACAACCTGATCAGTATGTTGCCTCAGTACTCTCAAAGAACCCAGTTTAATATTTTTTTTTCTTACAGAACTTGCAATAACAAATCAAGTACAGCCTTGAGGCTGTGAAACACAGCAGGGGCCTGCAGCTGCCCGAACTGACTGGCATGGCTCAGGTGTTCGAGGCTTGGGGTGTCTTCCATTACTGCATAACAGTGTGCTTAGCACAGGGCATACCTAAAGGTAGTATAGTTTGGTACCTGGTGCCTTTGACAAAAAATTAAAAGGGCATTAGACAGTGGTTTCCATATACTGAGCAGGAGAGAGATTTTTCTGAAARTTGTCCAGCTAAACTATTAGGAAGCCTAATTCTGACAGGATTTTAAAAGGAGGCTGGAGGCAATGCTTGAAATGGGCTGGAGGTTTTGGTGTAAATTGGATTGTTTTGATTCTGCAGGATTTATTTTATTAAGGGTATGTATTTTAGGAAGCTGAAAATTAAGAGTGGCAGCTGTGAAAGGAAAGCCTTAAAACCAACCTGCTAACYCTTTTTCCCCCTTTCTTTTCACAGGTGAAGCCACAATTTGAAAGCATGGTAAACGAAACATATGGCATCTTTAAAGCCATAGAATATAGGAGTCAGGTGGTTGCTGGAGTAAACTACTTCATTAAGGTCTGTACACATTATAAGAGGGAGTGATTTCTAATTAAACAATGTATGTAACTTGTGTATTGGCTTATACCAAGAAATACAAGCAGGTGTACTAGCAAACCCTCTCATGTAACTAGAGTTAGGGACTATATCCAGATGGCTGTAAAACTTCTCTGTCACTGCTATGGGGCGAGAATAGAAATACTTAAAAACCTRCTCTGAGCTTTTTGAGATGTGAATGATGACCTTTTCAGGATCATCTTTCTTGAAAGACTGTTGACTGCCTTATTGGCTTGAATCATCTGAACCAGCCTTAACTCTGCTCTCCACTGCAAAAGGGAGGCAGTGGAAGACCTACTACTTTGTCATGAAAGGAACCATCATGTTTTTTATGATTAATTAGAAGTCAGCCTGAGGATCTAATGGATGGAGAGTTAATCTTTTGAATCTCATTTAGGCATTCCACACATACTACTGACCAGTTTTGCATACAAATCTGTGTTTGACCTCTTCATTCTGTATCATCTGCCTTATAGGTGCAGTTTACCTACTAGTTATTCCTGTATTTGTAGAGCTGCTTTTCCATTATGTGGAGAAGTGGTTAATACTCATTTGAGGCCCTCTGATGGCACTGTGTGTCTTCTACCTGAAAACTTTATCCATGGATTTGAGCAGTTTTCTGAGAGAAGCAACACTTAAGAGATTGCTTGGGCATATTTTACAACCAGAATGTAAGATTAGGAGACACTGCTTGCTGGCAGGCTGCCTTTCCTTAAGTAGAGTAAATGTTGCGTGTGACTGCTGTATCACAACCGAAGAGTTTTACAGACATCCACCTGGTACAACGTGCTCCCTTGACAAGGGTCTCTATCTTGCTAATGCAGAAATTGGCAGGTAGGGTTTGGTGAGCGGTGATTCTGCAGAGTGCTGTTGTTCTGCACTGCTCATGCTTCCTTGATTGCAGGAAGTACAAACATTGCCAAACCTTCTTTCCTGGGCCCTTCCTTCAAATAACTTTCAACAGTTATTTCTGCCTTCTGTGAGCCTCAGGGAATTTTACTGACAGGCTACCTATTTTATGGCCAGTCTGGGTCTCAGTGGCATGAATGATTTTCATCCTTGCCCTGAACCTGTGACATGTGTCTTCATGTTGGAACTGAGTCACTAACAGTAACAATTTACCTAAAGGCTATGGCAGAGGCAGAAGTCACACCCAATGCCATTTGCTGCTGACCTAGGCAATTACATGTGCGCAATACTTGTTCTCCTGCTATTCATGCTAAGCTGAACTACTCAGAAATGATGATTGAYGTGATACCTAACTTAGAAGAAAACTATTTTCAGTCTTGATAACTGATCATTCCTTTCTCAGTCACACAAGTGACAGGAAACAATTCCAGCACTAGTTTACCAGTATCACATTTCCTTTCCCCCACCACAAAACTTCATTTTTAGAATCGACTGTCACGAAATTCATTCTTTTATACTTTGGAATTTTCCAGATCAGTAGTATTTCACTAACAAACTTATACTTGTGATGCAATCCAGACCAAGGCAAACGTAGTGCCATGCTGCAGCCATCAGAAAGCACGGTTCCCAAATTTTCTTTTAATACTACATACTACTTACCTCACACACGGGGAGTTTAGTGCCTATTAGCTTGGCTCTATATGTAGGAAATACTTGCTGCAATGTTGTACCCTGTGTAATAACTTTCTGGAGGGGAAGGTGAGTTTAATATTTAGAGTACTTCAGCTGCTCATGCTCATACCCCTCTACAGGCAACAAAAATTGTGTCAAGTTGTCCAGGCACCAACACGTTTTCAGTAATACTGAAGAATACTCATGCTAACTATCAAGTTGTCATTGCTTCTCTGGAGTTGTTCTTAGGGCCATTTGCTTGTTTTGGATATGTCTTCTGTACCCTGTAGGAGTTGATACTGTCTCTGCATCTTGTCCCACTTCTGAGTCATCAGGATTTGCTCATTGTCTTTTGTCTCTTGCTGTGAATATCCTGAGAAGTTGCATGCTGATGTGCTGTGATCTTGATGACCTTAATCAGGATGCCAGCAACACCTTTCTCCTAGTGTGTGTGTTCTGGTGCTTCCACATCTAGGTAGTCCTATTCATTTTCCTTTCATGTTAGTCTTAAGGTTTCTACACAGTTTTCTACAGATATAGACAGTTTTTGCCACTAGACCTTGGTTAAGAGTTGATGAAGTAAAAATGGAGACATGCTTATGCCTAGGCGCCTGAGCTATATTTCTCCAAGTAAAAAGCATGCTTTTGTTTGAACATGCTTCACCCATGATCTTTGTTATCCCCGTTGTTTTGTTTTTTAGGTCCAGGTTTCTGATTCCATGTATGTCCACCTGAGGGTGTTTGAGAGCCTTCCTCATGAGAACCAAGGTCCCAAACTTGTCAGTTATCAGACTGGCAAAACCAGAGATGATCCTCTGACCTACTTCTGAGAAACAGTGGGGTGTGCTTCCTCACTTCTGCGAGTCATGTGAGAATTTGGCTTCTGTCAGTAAATGCATGCAAATAAAGAGTTTTGAAAGCTATTTGTTCCGTGTATTGCATGTCACATRCTATCTGGCTAAGGTGTGGATGGGGTATAAGGTGCCAAATAAAAGAGTCAAAGCTACTTCTGCTACCTGAGGTGCTCCAGCTGTAAGGTGGAGTACCCCGTTTTCAGTTTCTCTTGCCAAAATGCTGCCATGCATGCTTTGCAGACCAAACTTGGGCCTACTGTGGAGTGTTTTAGGCCTAAGACAGTCTGTAGACCTTAGCACAGGACTGAGATGTCTTGGGGTTGCTGTAAGTGCACTAAACAAGCTACTGGCCACTCTTCATAAGCATGTGAGATGCCTTATTGCCGGAGAGGGGAACTAAGAAGCCAAAACTTAGGGGCACCCCAAATATGACTTCACTAGTGTAGCTACTTGAGGCAGCATCAGGAGAAGAGCCTGCAGCTTCAGCAGAAAAAGCTGCATTCCAATGTTGAGCCCCTGGAGCGGGAAGCAAACATCCAGGCTAGAGAGTGTTTTATTGGAGCTTTTTTTTTTTTTTTTTTTTCCTGTAGCATCAGCTGTCTGTTGAGAGCAGTCTTCAACTGAGCTCTGAGTTGAGGAAGGTAGAAGGCAAGCACAAATCACAACAAAAACATTTTCCTTTTACCTGAAAAGCTGCTAAAGGACCTCTGAATTACTTACAGTACAGTCCAAACCAAGGAAATAGGGCTCAGGTTTAAGACACTAAACGTTGAAAGGATTTCACACCATGCCTTGCTTGTATTCGGTTTTTGCTGCTATACTGAATGGTGGGAATGGCTGTGTCACAGGCATATGATGCCAGAATGCTAGAATGATGCCACTTTGCATAAAGTCGTCAGGATGTGGAGGCGGCCTGTGGCCTCCCATGACTTTGGGAGTAGTCCACTCCTGAAGACTAATGGTTTCCACAAGAGCTGAAACCTGCAGCCCACTGTAAAGAAAAAAAAAAGGAAAAAAAAAAAAAAAAAAAAAAAAGCCAAAACACTCTTTGAGGTACTGCAGACTTTGCAACATCAGCACTAACTTAAATCCATCATCACCAAACAGCAGCTAAAGCTAGTGTGCAGCCTTTGAACCATGAAATGACTTCAGTGTCAGGAATTCCTAGCATCAAGAAACACCTCCCTTGTCATTGTGATTTTTTTTTTTAACTTAGCAAAACAAGACGTATATAAGCCTGACATCAATCTTTTTCTTTTGTTCTGTATTTGAGGAAGGGTGGTTTGTGCTGATGTGTGCAAAAGCACATAYGCAGAGCAAATAGTTTGAGCTCCCCTAAGCCCCTTAATAATCAGGTTGGAGGCAGAATATGCTCTTTCTAAGCTAGGCTGGTTACATATTCCCAGGGTGTAAATCTCCACCTCCTCCATGACCGTGACCATGACCACCACCACCCTCCTCCACCCCCCCCCGCCAATCAATAACATATGCATAAATTTGCCCCACTTGCAGTAAGGTGCTTGTAGGCTGTTTCTCCTCAGTGTTCAGCATACGTGGGAAAAAAAATACAAGGCAAAGGTCAAAAATTCTCTTTTTTTTTTTTGAAAAAAAAAAATCTGATCAAGCATAAACAGTAATGCTTATACAGCAGCACAGACTAATGGTTGTGTGTGGAAGGGCCTGCTGGGGAGCACGTAGTCCAATTCCCCTCCTCCCTGCCCAGTGCAATGCAGGGGCAAACAGCGTGCGAGGCACCATGCCCAGATTTGACTGTTGCCATGGATGGAGCCTCCACACTGTCTCTGAGCAACCTGTCCCAGTGTTTGCTCATTATCAGCAGTGGTCTTGGTTATTTAATGCCCTGATGTGTAAGTGAACGTTATTATATTTCAATTTGTGTCTATCTCCTCCTTGTCTTTCACTGAACACCACTTGATTCTTCCTCCTCCCTCCCCCCCAATCAAGACTTTATGTACGATGCTAAAATTTCACCCTCCAACCCAGCCTTCCTCAAGGCTGAGCAATCACCATGCTTTCAGCCTCTCATGTCAGATGTGCCAATCYCTTCACCATTGCCATGGCCCTTGGCACGTGTGTCCACATCGCTCCTGTACTGTAGAGCCCGGAACTGGACGCAGCACTCCCGCTGCAGCCTCACCAGGGCTGAGTAGAGGGGAAGGCTCACTGCCCTTGACTTGCTGGCAATGCTCACGCTAACGCAGGAAGGATAGTATTGGCCTTCTCTGCCACAAAGGTGCATTGCTTACCCGTGTGCAGATGGCTGCCCAGCAGGACTACTACATCCTTTTCTATAAACTCATGTATGTCCAGTTTGTCTACATGTTCCCTAACCTCATTCTACTCTGCCAAGTCTTCCTTTTTCCAGACCTTTCCACRGGACTTAGGGACCTTGGATTGCAGAAGGAGGTCTTACCACTAAGACAAAGAAAGCACTTTCTTTACTAAGGCTTTTCTTTACTAAGGCAAAGAAAGCACTGAGTACCCTGGCCCATTCCACATCCTTTTGTCACCATGCCCCCCCACCCCACTTAGCAGAGGGCCCACATGTTCCGTAATCTTCCCTTTGCTGCTGATATACCTGTAGAAGCYCGTCTTGTTGCCCTTCATGTCCCTCACCACATTCAAAGGAAGAATTTCTAATTAGAACATAAATATAAATGTAAACATAAAGAGAAATATAAAGGCATCTGGAATGTGAAACAGGCTCATGGAAAAAGTAAGACAATAACCAGTACTGAAAAGCAGCACATGAAACTGTGACACACCAATCAAAACACAGTCTAAACTCAAGAGAAGTGTTTATTAGTATTTAGGCAAATGCTTTGCCTAGTTTAAATCTTTTTCCAGGACTTTTCCTTAGGAATCAAAAAATAAACAGATTTTTTTTCAACACATACACCCTCTATTGGACATCATATCCTACTCTTGCCACAAAATAAACATGATAACCAAGGGAATATTTGTTTCAAGACTACAATCCTTCTCTTTTTTATGCTTTCAAAATTTGCTTATGCTCAAGTCTGTCCTTAGGTCCTTGCCAATACAACACATGATACAATTTAAATCTACACACATATTCACTGTTCCAAAATACCACAGAGAAGCCAAGTTTTCCTCTTGCTCCTTGCTGTAGATACATGAATGATAATGAGATGCCTCTTGCAATGTACAGACCAGGGAAGTTTACAGACTTAACTCAAGCACAGTATTTTAGTCAAGTTGCACTGAAGTCAGTGCAGCTTCTTCAGGTTTGCATTAGTGTAAGTGAAAGGAGAGCTACGTTCCTCATTTAGATACTGCACACCAGGGAAAATGCATACAAGAAACAGCCTTTCCAGAACTAAGTTTACAAAGAGACGTATTATTGTTCCCACTTGCACAAGAGTCAACATTTTGCAGCCTACAGAAAATGCATATAAGTGGCCATTAGGAAAATGCACAAGATAAGCTTGCTAGAAATACGTCAGTTCATCATGCTTAGTCTTGCTGCTCTGGTAACTGTGAAGGCTCAGTGGCTTATTCTCATGAGGAAGGCTTTTGAATACCCGCAGGTGCACAAACTCATCATTGCCAACATGGACCTGAAAGGTAAGAAAATCAGTGAGCTCTGTGGAATCCTGGCAGCTTTCAGCAGGAGGTATGATTCAGATTGGTGTGTTTTGAGGATGGGGAAGCAGGAAGGCAGTAAGAAAAATCATCATCTCAGAAGATGTGGTCTTGATTTGAAGCAGATTATAAGTCATGGCTTTGCGGAAATATCACTTAATTCTTCTATGCTTGTTAATCCTCCCTATAGCTGAGATARGGAATGTACAGCTAGGGAATCAGAGTTGCAGAGAGATGATTAATATAGTCAACACTTACAAAATGTCTAATCTTATCTGGCACAATAACCACTCAAGTGCTTTGATCACAGTTGCTTGTTCTTTTGTGTAGCATGACCACAGGCAGAGTCAGAGAGGGTTCGATGCATCACTACCTTTAYACACCTGGATTTCACTTAATACAATTAGTGCTGAACATCATGGAATGATGTTCCCCCAAACCAAGTTTCACAAAATACTTAAGAGTAAAAATTATTATAGAAATAGAGGAGTATTCTTAACTACCTCCATTTAATGCAGGTAGGGAGACAGGTGATGGGGGATGTTGCACACATTTTTTCTTATTAAGATGAAATCACAAGCATTCTTGTGTAGGTAAGTAGTTAAAGAAAAAAAACATAATATCATACTTGTAAAAAATAAGATCCCACTCCCCACCACCCTGTACCTTGATGAAGTAATTTGTTCCAGCAACCACCTGGGTTTTAAACTCCACTGCAGTGAAAACATCAAAGGTTTTCCCTTCTTTTTCTTCTAGCTGAGGCTTCACCTTAAGAAAACAAAAGGTTATTTAAGACTGGTGCAAGATTCAAGTATTTAAGACTTAAGGCCCACAATGCCAGTGCCATAGTACCATTGAGGTGACTGCTGCTGAGTTTCCAGAGACAGAGTTCCTGCTTTTCAAAGAGCAAAACGGATAATGTGAAGACTTATATTAAAGCAAGGCCAGAAATCTATACAAGCAGTGAAGCCAAGACAGCAGAGTGATTCAATCATCACAGACTGAAATTAAGCCTCTAACAGAGAACTATCTGGGTACTCCAGAAGGTTTATTTTGACAAATGATTTCTTCTTTCYGTGTCTCAGCTTCCCTTTCTGTCCTGTGCATTTACCAGCAAATGTAAAGTGRTTTGACACCTATACAAACAAGACTTTAGTTTTTTTGAAGAGGAGTTTATAATGTATACACAATATTCATCCTGACAAAAAAATGGCTTTCTTCAGCATAGCCTTCTTTTTCAAATTCAGAACAAGTTATTACAGAAGTAGCATCGCAGAATAAGCACTCAAAATCAAGGTTTAAAAGCAAAATGCACGGGTCTGAGCTTTTATAACACTGATTTGACAGTTCTTCCAGCACGTGATACTGTAATGTGTAGCGTTTTCAAACTGCAAATATTTTCCAAATAATAACTGAACTATAAAGCCTTCTGAGTTATCATTCCTAGTTCCAGAGTGTAACATCAGTGTTCACAAGTCAAAGTAACTTGCCCAATACTCCAGACAGAGACGTGTAGTCTTAAGAGTTCTAGCTTTTCTTTCTTGTACTTGGCTCTCTAGAACATCATGGCTCTACTGTAAAATTATTGGTCAGCAGAAGATTTCAGGTGTCGTTTACAAAGGCAGTAAGAATCAGTTTCAGGGTCCTTGCTGCAAGCTCAGTGCTACCCAGAAGGCCTTCCCTCCTGCAGTACAACCTAAYGCAGCTCTCCCTACCCTCCCAGTACAAGAGGAAGAACAATGAGCAGATTTTCTCTTTCCAGCTATATTGTGTTATTTTCCTTTCCTCATAAATTCAAGGGGAATTTATATGTTTCCCATCCTGCCTGAATGCTTCTTTGGGGGAAAACAAGTGCCAGTTAATCACTCCTCTGGCATCCCAGGAAAAACTGAAGTAGGAACAGAAACAATCATTTCAACAGGATCTGTTCTCATGCTTTTCCCTGCCCAGTACTGAGATGGTGCAGGCATTGGCCATCCATCCTGGCCCTGGTAGCCAGGACCATACCATACACCCTCTCTTAGAAGTCAGAACTCTATGCTTCTTCCAGATCAGGAGCAGTACTTCAGAAGTAAGAAAATGATGTTTTAATGCTTTCCTCCATAAGATTCATGCTATACAAAAATCCACATGAACCCAATACCTTTCCAAGGAAGGGTGCAGTCACACAAATCACAGCAATTCAGTCCTTCCTTCCTCCACTGGGACTCAGAGGAGGGAGAAGATGTGCTCCATGCCTATCACTAGAGCTACTATCACAAATTTTAAGAAGGGGGTAGGGGGAACAATAGGTATACCACTGGCCCTTTGCTGTCCCCCACTCTCTTAGCAATCCTAGATGCTGCACAAAGTTAGTTTTTTAGGCCTGAAGAGCAGCCTGGCTCAGCACATTTTCTATTTCCATCARAAAGCTGACCACTGGGCCCCATGACTGTAGGCAGCTGAGAGTCACATGGCAATGACTTGTCACAGTGTGTGACAGAAGGGCATCCTTGGTCCGGGTGGAGAGGGAGAACGCAGAGAGAAACACTCATGGAAAGAACTGGTATCAACCCACTTTGCTAGCCAACGATTTAGTGCTAGATCGGGGTGCTCGGGTTCAGCACACTGAACCTGAGCCAGCAGTGTGCCCTGGTAATAACAACATACTAGGCTACCTCAGCACAAGTGCAACCAGAAGACAGAGACAAGCATTTGCTGCCCTTTACTTGGCTCTTGTTAAGCATGTCAGGAATAATATGTCCAATTTCCCCTCCTCAGCCAGGAGAAGAGAAAGCTTGTGGGAAAGCCTCCCAGTAATGCCAGGTTACTGAGAAGACAGAATCAGGMTCTTTACAGAGAGCCATGGCAGAAGTATGAGACACAATGGTCATAAATTGAAATTGGATATAAGGAAAAGTTTTTTTTTCCACAAGGACACGTTGTTCAGGAGGTTGTGCAGTCTCCATCATTGGAGGCTTTCAAGAGCCAGCTGCGTAAAGGCCCAAGCAGCCTGGTCTGCTCTCAGAGCTGATTCTGCTTTGAGCAGAAGGAAAGGTCTCTCTGTACCTGAAGAATTTGTGATTCAATTACAGGACTGAAAATTACCTGGTCCYGAAGGCTTTGTGGTGTCCTGCATGCTCACTCTCAGAGCAGTGACTAAAAGACAAGGRGTTAAAATTCATCCTGAGTAACTTCCAAATGCTGAACAGGCCTGGGCTGCAATCACTGCCTTGGAGAGACAGCTCCTAAGGGACTCTCACGCTAAAAACACTGTCGAAGAGAAACCTGTCTTGCTGTTTCCCATGTTTTACCTGCTCTTGGTAAGCAGCACTACCTGCCAGGGCTACAAGTCCGACCAATGTTTGGCATTACAAGAACCCCTGGAAACAATACAATGGAGGTAAGAACTGGAAAACAAGAGCAGGAAAYGTATTTGTGGTGATCAAACTTCACAGGTTCTAACAAATGAAAAGATTTGATTTTAAGCAAACAAAATAATTTAAGAACTCTTATCCTGATTTAACAAAAAGAATGTTTTCGTCATAGTCTGTATTCAGCTGAGCATATTATTCCACGGGCTTTGAGTTTTTAGGTCTACGTATATTTCATTAAACAAAATAATTTAAACTAGCAGTCCAAACAAACTGGACAAACTTTGAAGTATCTAGCTTTAAATGAAAATGCCAGATTTTTGGTAAATTCCATTACTTCTGAATTGAACAGGTATGGTTTAGCTTTTACTCTCATCTTGTGTTTGGATTACTGAAGCACTGCAGCCTGCCACAAAACAGAAATTCAAGTTTTTAAATAAATCTACTTTTCAGCCCATGTGCTATGTTAACTGCATATGAGTATCATCTTTAACACAACATTAAGGCCTTTTCAGAGTAGAACAATAATTGTAAATCCCTCAGCAAATCTTGATACTATACTCAATACTGCACTTAATACTGCAAGCTCAGCCCAGTGCCTAAGAGATACACATCTTTTATGCAACATCATCAGATTCTACAAACTAAACTTTAATTTCAGTGACTGTGCAGTCCCATTGCCCTTGGGTGTTTCGTATGTGCTTGYAGAAATTGCTGCTGTTTAGCAAACAAATCTGGACAATGATAAAGAGCAAGACGCTATGATTCGCCCTTAATCTTTCTTGATTGGTGTGACACATCCTAACTGACGCAAGTGAAAAGCAGGAGGCACTTTGGAGCTATTACACGTGACTGACCTGAGACTGTATGGTTTGAAAAAAGGACTTATTTGTACATAGTCACTATTAGAGGAAAAGCATGTGTTCCATTTGCATGGACAGTAATTTAAAATGCTATAACTAGCATCACTATTTGGAACTGCCAGTTGTTAGAGCTCAATTCTGCTTTGTGGCTCAACAGAGAGACTTTCTTGCTTGTTTCCCCTCCAAAAGTGGTTACAAAGTTTACACTTCATAAGAGGAAGCTCCTTTTTTCCAGCTCCTGTTTCCTTCTGGAAAACAAAACAGATCTTTTAGAGTTCAAACTTTACACATTAGAAAGCGTACTGATCACCTTGTGCTAATATTACTGGTAGGTACTACATCATTTGCACAAACAGTAACAGAGCTGTAGAGTGCCTCAGTGACGCCTAAGCACTTAATAGGGCTCTCCAAATTCCTCTTAAAATCTTCAACTTGCTTTCTCTGAAGTCGACAAAATTTCAACAAAGACCAAGCAAGCACAGGGATGGGTTCCAAGCTGTTAAGAATTGCTCAATACATTTCTGTAGTTTCTCAGCTTTCCTGCTCTTAAATGAAGGAGGCGGAGGGAAGCTTCTCTTAGAGCACTGGCTAAACATCCAGACCCCTGAACGTCCTTCCCACAGAGACGCAGCCCCAAAGCAGTGAATTTAAACCTACGACTACTGACTCTTTGTTTACATATAGGAACAAAGCCTGAAAGGCAAAGAAAATGTGTGCTTGGAAAATACTGCGTAGGACTGTGGGCACACCGTGTTTGGTGGGAAGTGCAAACTTAAAGCATTAATGGGAGACGGGCAAGCGGACTACAGCAGTGGAGGGGCGTCCCCACAGACGGGAGCTGAGGGGAGGAGAGCTCCCCTATTTGCCTTCGTGAACTTCAAGGCAGGCTCACTCTCTCATCAGCGTCCAGGCGCTGGCAAAGGATAATATCCACAGAGTTTAAGGTAACTGCAACACCCCTGGGGCAGATACTCCGCAACGTATCCTCACTGCAGGTCCTGGCTCTGTGTTGCTACGCCATTTTCGACCGAACGTGTAGGTGACACACAGAGCAGTGGCATCACCCTCATCCCCCCCCCCAAAAAAAAAAAAAAAAAGTCATGAGTTTGTGATCACCTCATGAAAAGTTCAGCACCTAGGAATAAAAAAAAAGAAAAAAAAAAAAAGAAAAAACGCGGCTGGGCTTCCCCGGCGAGGACGGGCCAGCCGCTCTGTCCGCCGCAGAGGGCTCGCCTGCCGCGGTCCTGCTCCGCGACGCCGCGCTGCCAGCAGCGAGCCATCAGCCAGAAGCTCTCAGTAAGCTAAGCACTGATCAAACGTGTTGCCTGGCCGGCCAAAAGAGATCAGACCGAGTAGGAAGGWGCCGGCCGAGCCCCGGCACCCAGTCCGGAGCGCTGCATCCACGCTCCAAGACAGGTCTTGCGAAACCAGACAGGCCTCGGGGAASAGGGAAGAGCTACCGACGGCGCAGCCGGCACGAAAAACCCGCGAGAGCCGCTACGCTCGCTCGCTTCTATCTTTTCTAAGCGAAAAGGGCTGGGGGAGACGGGCGCTGCCGCACGGAGAGCGACCCCCACCCCCGGCAGGGAGGCAGCCTCTGACCGAGCCCCGCCGCCATGGCGCCGCCGCCGCCGCCCGCCCGCCGCGGCGCAGGGCGGCTTCGCGCCCCGAGGCGCCCCCGGCGCCGGCCTTGCCCCCGCCGCGGCTCCCCCTCACCTCGTCCGCGATTTGCTGCGTCTCGCTGGTGGCCGCCCGCGTCGCCGAGGGGGCCCCGCACAACATGGCGGCCGCCGCTCTGCCCGGCCCCGTGGCGGCTCCGCGGGGAGCGGCCGCAGCCCCAGCCCCGGGGGACGGGCCGCGCTCGGCCCCTTCTCGCCTACGCGCCCGGGAAGAGGCGGTAACACGGGGAAAATGACAGGGCAGCAGGGTGGTCCTGTCTCTTTCTTTCTTTCTTTCTTTCTTTCAATACTTCCTCATACAGGAGAGCGCGGCAGGTTTTCTCCAGGCTTTGCAGAAAACTTCCCCTCCCATGAAACGCTGCGGTCTGCTAGCCAAAGGAGGAGGAAAAGCCAAAACCAAAGAGTTACAGGTAAAAAAAGCTGCCTGCGAGACGAGCTACATAAAAGCTACATTCAGTCCTCGGCAAATGCTGGTGACATATTCCTAGACAGTCCCAGGCAGGAGCAGCTACGGGCAACGCTGTTTGGAATTGCAGCTTCTTTCCTCAGCACGTTACTTTTTCCAGCCTTCATCACCCGTAGCCCGCGTTTGCTCTAGCAGCATGGAAAGTTTCACTCGCTGAGACTCTCTCTGTGTCGTTTTATCGTTCCACCTTCCAGCTTGATTTTGCTGTTCCTCAGGCAACCAAAGACTAGGATGAATTAGGCAACACCTGCTCCTAATGAGAAGCTTCCCGGCAAGAGTTTATTCTGCGTGTCCAGCTCTCTAATTAAATGTTTACTTCTCCCTGATTTGAATATCTGGATCCTTTGAGGAAAAAAAAAGAAAAAAGAAAAAAAAAAGAAAAAGAAAAAGAAGCCTTTCTCAGCATCCTTTGKCTGTTTTAGTAAATTTAACAGGAACGTTTTTCAGCAGTGGGTATTGCACAATGAATGGAGGAAGTTTGATTGCAAATCACCTTTATAAAGAGCATCCTCTTTTTCTGAGCTTCCCTCGTATTTAGTTGTGCTCCACTAAAATAAGTTGCACGCAGTGGGTCACCATAATTTGTAGCTTGAAGCTTGCAGCGCTGGCTAAATGTGCTGTAGAAATGGATGGGGGTTCATCTGCAAACTGAGCGTGGGCTGATTTGTCACTAGAAAATTATGGCAGCTGTCAAAGCCTCATCATGCATGGAGACAATTTATATACATACGTATATATGTAGATGCACACATACACACACACAAAGAATTAAAAACACCCAAACATTAGTGAATCAATGCATAGGTGATGAGTATTGTACTCCCGCCAGCCTGTGAACAGTGCTGAGCTTTGAAAATAAGGCAGCCACTGGTGACTTTCTGGTTTTCATRTTCTGTATATTTGTGCATAGGCTTCAGTTTATAATCCTGTGCCTTCCTCATTTACTTAATTTAGAACATCTTTGCTTTCAGTGTTGTCAGCTTCAGAGATGACTCTGGTGTCGGGTTTGGCCTATAGCAGTGATTCACAATTGATAAAGATAAAACTATTTGACTACTGAATTTTTGAAGAGTCTTTGGGCCACAAACAACTATATATATGTGTGTGTGTGTGTATATATATAAATATATATATATATATATATATATATATTTAAATATTTCCGCCACCTAGTGGCTATCTCCATGTACTCGTTTAAACTCAAGAAACTCTGAGTCTAAACTATGTTTTCTAAATTAAGGATGTAGGCCATGCTGAGCAACCTGATTTTTCAGGAGCAGTGAGCAACTCTCATTGGGTTCAGTGGTGGAATTYGATTTTCACAAGTGTGGCCACAAGATTTGTGTTTTCATTTTTTTTTTTTAACTTGCTGTGCAACAGTTTAAATCAAATACTGTAATTTGCAGGCCATACAGTTGAAGTTGGACTGGTTCATGCAGTTATATGCAGTAATTAAAATTTAAGCCCATTGCAAGGTGAATGTAACAAATGAACAAAAGGGTTAAAGGAAATTGTGTTAATATCATGCTCCTAGAGGTTCTGAACTTCCATTGTACTCTCCTAAGCCACAGTGCCACTTCCTTATCAGCAACAATTGGACGTAGCAAAACAAAATTTTTATGCAGTAATGTCACCTGTAAGTTTTATTTGCCTGCCCTGGCAAAAGAAGAACCAAGCAAAAACCRAGAATTGTGGTAGTCTCCCCAAGGCATTCACCAGGTCATTTGGATTCTGCTCACACTAAGTTGCAGGCCTGTATACCTTTCTGCATTGGTCTAGGCTAAGTTCATCTTTGATGAGAGGTGGAACTGGAATCTTGCCAGCTGCTTGTTCTTGCACAAAGGATCTGGGAAGAGGGAAATAAATGCTGCAGCATAACCCACCCTCTTCTGCCAAGCATTCTTGGGGCACTCTTTGTGTCATCAAGCCACAAAAAAATCTGTTCTAATGACTTGCTTCCAACTTTTCCAGTGTGGATGAAGAAGAACCAGGCATACCTTGCAAAACTAGGAGCACTTATGTCTGATCTTGGGGGAGTAGGGCAAGTACCAAGAGGAATGAAGTTCTCCCATGCTGTCTTCTGAAGTCCTTACTCTTTAAGKATAGTGCACACTTCTTGCACTAGGTGCCCTCTCTTTGAGATGGGCCAGGAGGGAAATACTTACTATAGGCATCTCCAGTAAAACTCCTAGACTGCTGCCCTGTAGGAGCTAAAACATACGTAATTTACTCATTTATTAGGGTGCATGTTTCAGAGCCCAGGCCTGTATGTCTTCCTCATCCAGTCATCCACTCTTAAAATATTAATCTTTTCCTACAGTCATATTATCATTTTTGGGGGATATTTCTGCATCTCTTAACTTGACGATTTCCTCTGTTTCATTTGCTTTGTTTCAAGCCCATCAGTATCGTCATGACTAGTGCAATACTATGTGTAGGTATGAGGCAGATTAATATGGCAAAGCACAACACTGACTATGGTGTGAAAGGTTTAGCCATGTATGCCACGTGGAATATTACAACAGTAACACGTCATTAAGCGTACAACTACTAGTGACATAATCAATCATGGATACATCTCATTGTGCTCTCACAACGTTCTCCTGAGGGATATGACAAACTGTTCTTCCCCTCCACCAAAGCAGTCAGGCTGGAGGTGAAGCTACCTCAGCTGGAAGAAACCAGTAGGAACCTAGTAACTTGGTCTAATATAACGGAGTCTATGAAGAGCATTGTCTAGTATTTCCTGCTGCTCCTGTTTGCGGGCAGAAAGGAGAGATTGAGACATTACTAAATATAAATAGCAGGGTGCTCTGTCACATTAAATACTCTACATGTTCACACCCTTGGCTGTACACAGCATGCAGGCTGTTGGGGCTTTTTTATTTTCCCCATGACCATGTGTTCCCCAAGTGAAACTGTATCTTGCTTTTGCAGAACAGGGAGTCCTGACGAACATGGTTACAGATCACATATACTGGATAAAGAGGGACTATTATACATAGTGGGAAAGAGGAGTATTGTACATAAGTGTAAAAGCAGAGTATAATGGAATTGCCTAATTGCCTCCCACAGTCAGCTGAGTTGCAGTCTGGCCAGAAAAGATTACAGAGGCAAGGCAGCATGTAGAGTTCTGCTTAAACCCCACCAGAAGCCATCTTCACTTGTCCTTCCAAGATGTCCTGATTTCAGGACAATGCAATTTCAGTTCAAGGGTCCCCAGACACAGGCTTTGGACAGTCCTTCCTCTGGAGGCGTGTGTGGTACCCTRCCCGTGCTAACAATAGACCATGGTGGGGCTGTGTCACAGATGTGTATCTTTGTTGTTTTTCCCAATCAGAAGCAAGAGGTGAGCAAGTTCCTCTTGGGGACTGGTGTGGTTTTTGTGGTCATCTTTCGTTAGGAATGTACTGTGTTCTCTGTGACAGAGCCACCTCCAGTGCCTATGAAGTTTCGAGAGTTAGCTGATGGCAAGGAAGGCTCCTCCTCAGGGCCTGGTACCTCTTCTTTTGTGTCTCCCACCATTGACTCCTGTGAGCTGGACTCTGGGCTGGAAGCTGCCTGAAAGCTGGGCTCTGCACTGAGGGACTCGCTGTTYTGCAGGGGGAGCAGGGCCCGGTGTCGCATCAGGCTGTCATCGCTGTTTTGCGCCTCCAGGGAGTTCCTGTGCTTGGTGGTCCTGTTGGCCACGGCATTCTTCTGTGGCTCCTCAAAGCTCAGTGACAGGGTGACCGTGCCGCTCCCAAAGCTGACCTTTTGCTTACACCCACGCTGCTGCTGGCACTGCCGCTCTGCAGAGGCTGGTAGAGGGAAAGGGTCTTCATGGTTGCTCTTGCTGCTGATGGAAGAGGAAGGAGTGGAGCCRGTAGAGCCCCCGAGGCTGTTGGAGCGCTTGCGTGACACATTACTCCGTCTTAGTGTGGCTCTGGCAGCCACCTTGAAAGCATGGGCAGCTGTACTGCAGCGCACCTCCTCAATTGTATTGCGTGAGGGCTTGAAGAGGATGATGTAGACTTTGTTGAAGAAGATGCAGGCCAGGAGCCCAAAGCTGGCAGCCAGTATCGCAATCACCTCCACAGCAGAGACAAACTTGCCGTAYGTACTGGCATAAGCAGGGATGAAGGAGATCCAGACAATGAAGAAGATCAGCATGCTGAAGGTGATGAACTTGGCCTCATTGAAGTTCTCAGGCAGCTTTCGAGACTTGAAGGCAAAGAAAAAGCAGATGGCTGCCAGGAGGCAGGTGTAGCCAATGAGAAAGCCAAGYGCCATCAGGGAGCCTTCATGGCAGGTGATGAAGATAATCTCATCCTCCAGGTCATGGTTTCGGTAACTGGATGGGGGTGCTGTGTACAGCCAAATCACACAGATGACAATCTGCACAAATGTGCACAAGAAGACCAAGAGGAACTGGAGATTGAGCCCCCACCACTTACGGTGGAGGCTTGTGGGGATCTTTGCCTCAAAGACGAGCAGGACACGGTTGGTTTTCACCAGGATGCAGGAGATGCAGAGAACAAAGCTGATGCCAAAGGCTGGCTGCCGCAGACGGCAAGTCCAGTCCTGGGGTTCGCCAATGAAGAACAATGAGCTGGAGAAGCAGCACAGCAAGGAGAAGAGGAGGAGATAGGACAGCTCACGGTTTGTGGCCTTGACAATAGGAGTATTGCGAAATTTGGTGAAAACTCCCAGGACAAAAGAAGTCARAAAAATTCCCAGCACAGCGAAGAGTGTCAGAGCAATTCCAAAAGGCTCTGTCCAGGAGAGGAACTCTATCTGCTTGGGGATGCARGATGTATGGTTCTCATTGGACCAGTAATCCTCAGGGCATTTGTCACAAGCACTTGCATCTGAAAAGTAAGTGACAGGGAGAGAGAAGGTTTGTTACAATGAGAGTTTGAAATGGGTAATGAGACAAATGGGGGCTACACACTGGCCTTCATCTTAAATACAGAGAGTGTTTCCTTCTGGTGCTTGCAGGTTCCCAGTATCAGATTTAGGAGCGTTTCATAGAATCATAGAATCGAAAAGGTTGGAAGGGACCTCTGGAGATCATCTAGTCCAACCTCCCTGCTCAAGYGGGGTCACCTAGAGCATGTTAGACGGGGTTGCATCCAGGCAGGCCTTGAATATCTCCAGAGAAGGAGACTCTACAACCTCTCTGGGCAACCTCTTCCAGTGCTCTGTCACTATCACAGTGAAGAAATTCCCCCTCACATTCAGGTRGAACTTCCTGTGGTTCAGTTTTTGCCCATTTCCTCTTGTCCTGTCACATGGGACAACTGAAAAGAGTCCGGCCCCACCCCCTTGACACCCTCCCCTCAGGTACTTATACACATTGATAAGAKCCCCTCTCAGTCTTCTCTTCCCCAGGCTATAAACAGGCCCAGGTCTCCTAGCCGTTCCTCATAGGGCAGATGCTCCAGCCTTCTGATCATCCTCACGGCCATATGCTGGCCTCTTTCCAGWAGCTCCATGTCTCTCKTGTACTGGGGAGCCCAGAACTGGACACAGTACTCAAGATGAGGCCTCACCAGGGCTGAGTAGAGCAGCAGGATCACCTCCATTGACCTGCTGGCAACAGTCTTCTGAATGCAYCCCAGGATACCATTGGCCTTCCTGGCCACAAGGACACATTGCTGGCTCATGGTCAACTTGTCATCCACCAGCACTCCCAAGTCCTTCTCTGCAGAGCTGCTCTCCAGAAGGTCAGCCCCTAGCTGGTACTGCTGCCTAGGGTTATTCCTCCCTAGGTGCAGGACTCTGCACTTGCGCTTGTTGAACCTCATGAGGTTCCTCTCTGCCCAGCTCTCCCGCCTGTCCAGGTCCCTGCCCTCAGGTGTGTCAGCCACTCCTCCCAGCTTGGTATCATCCGCAAACTTGCTGAGGAGACACTCTGTCCCCTCATCCAGGTCATTGATGAAGAAGTTGAACAGGACGGGACCCAGTCCTGAGCCCTGGGGGATGCCATTAGCCACAGTTTCACTGTGAAACAACCACTTTCCCATGGGCTATACAGCAAAACACAAAAGACTTTTGATACCAGCTTAAAAAAAGGCCTTCCCCTGCACTCTGGCTTTTTGGATCAATTTCTTGGCAAAACTTGGCATGTTTGGTTACTATCAGCTGTTACACAAGCTGTGTCCCTTTCTGTTTCTTGTTCCTTCATGTTTATCATCTRCTACTCTCTGTCTTCATGCCTCTTACACTTCATTATCATTTGAAACATTCTGCTTGTCTCTATTATAGGGAAAATTTAAAGTGTGCTTGCATCCTTAAGTGCTTTGGGAGCCTATTTCATACTCCAAAGACTTCTAAGATTCATATCTTACAAGTRTTTAAATTGTTCTTCCCTGGAAAGCAGGTGCACCTACCATACTCTCATTTCACTTAGGAACATCAGGGGAAGATGTGTCTTAACAATACACCCAGCAAAGCCTACCACCTTGCAGAGGGAAATTTGATGCTTCCATCTCTTTCCCCTACAGGAAACTGGTTAGGGCCTATTGGGCTGGAAACTTCTGTCTCCATTGCCTGCCATGATCAAAAGGTGAGAACCTGCATCTACTGCACTCCTTCTCCAGCCCAAATTGGCCTTGTGCTCCAGTGGTGAGGGTCATGGCTCTCCCTTGATGGTGGTGGAAAGAGGTTGAGAGCAGTGTTTATTGGAAGGTTTCTGGCTAATGAAGGCAGAGTATCACAAGCTCTCATTCTGGAGAGGTGTTTGGAAGGAGCAGCTACTATCAGATATGCTGCTGTTCTTCCAGTGACTGGTGGTCTCACTATTTATGTCAAAAACTCGCACTAGATGTCAAAATGCAGTCAGAAGCTCCTATCACCACTTGTCATTAATGCATTTAATTTACTTTCAGTCAGTCAGTCATTTTTATTTTTCTTGAGCCTTTCACCTAGAATGCTATTGCAAACTGCACAAAAGTTAGCAGAGCTAACTGCACATACCAGGAAATGCAACCACCTTCACCACAGAAGAGGCCAGCTATTTAGCATTGCATCCTAAAAAAATGCTTTCACTGTTGTCTCAAGCTGACTAGAGACCATGCTGCCACTGAAGCAGGTAATCCAGATCTCCTTCCTCCTCTGAGGCTGCCCCACCTTTGTGTCAGCACTTCAGCACTAGTGCTCATGCAACTTCTTGTTTCAGCTGGAAGCTAACCTGCCAAAAAAAAGTTTGTTTTTCAGGGAGACCAGAGCCCTGATCCAACTCATTCTATGGTCAACAGGTACCAGCACTAGTACTGGACAAAAGATGGGAACAGCTGGGAGAGGGCAGGACAGACTGTCAGAGAGAGACAATCTGTCTCCTTTTATAGCATCGCAGTCACAGCTTGATGAAGACTGCAGAATGTAGTGCCCCAGACCCTCCCACCCCAACTTTCACCAGCACATCAGTCCCAGCTCCCCAAATCTTATGAAAAACACCAAAAGACCCCTCTTACAAATGACCAGAATTGTGCTAATTAAAAAAAATGCTACCCCCACGCATCCTGTAGTACTATATATTTATGTTAAAAAAATATAATTCCTGTCTGATAGGATGAAAATCAGATCCTCCCAGAGAGGAACAACCGGGAAATCTTGCATCCAGCTTACTGAAGTTTTCACCTCAAGCAAGGTCTGCAGCATGTGCTGGGATCAGTACTGCTAGTGAGGGAGTGAGGCCTGCTTTCTGCAAGGATTTACTTGCCTTTCTTAACTTGGAGATGCCTGACACTAAGGAAGCGCTAATGGTGTTGGAAATTCAGAATTTTTATCTGTCTCTAAAACTGAGGTTACTTCTTCCCTCCACTGCAGAACCTGAGTGGCTCAATCCGAGTTCTCACTGATACCAACCAAAAAGATGTCTATGGGTATTTGATATGATCCAGAGATTCTGGTTGCTTCTAGTGTCTGTGTCCAACAGAAGCTGTGGTTGATAATCCTGTAAAGGGAAATACTCCTCTCTGCTTGTGAATCCAGGGATGGGATAGACTTTATTTTTTTAATAAAGTATGAAATAAAACCCTGACAACATGAGGAAAAGATAGAGGCAGACAGATAACTATAGAGTTTAGGATCAGGGTAGGGATCTCCTTCCTCCACATTTTTGAAGTGACAAAAGCTACAGTGCAATTGAATTTTCTTGTGGCTGCATGAGAGGCTTCCTACATGCACATCTTTTTTCAATTTCTCAACCTTTTCCTAATGCAGAGCAGGAGTGGCAAGCAGGCTTTGCAGATGACAAGACCTGAGGACGATGGGACCCAAATCTTACATGTTTTTCAGAGAAAGTCCTCCAGGCTGTGAAGCTCCCTATCAGAGCAGGGCACACCAAAAGGGGTCATTTATGCTGTTCCTGCCTCTCCTGTGCCTGATCTTTGGAGGATTGGGGCACCTATTTGTTTGGACTGTGATTTTGGCAACCTTGGCCAAATTAGTAACTCCATTAATATGGAGTTTGTAAAAGATTCCCAAAGAAAGGATCTAGCCCACTTTCGTGCAGGTATCCCTGTGGGCTGTTCTGTGGGACTCCAACTCAGCACTGCAAGGAAGCAACCTTAGCACAATTGTGGGTGATGCCCGTGAGAGGCCTCACACACTCCTCTGCAAACCCCAGAGAGGGTCTATGGGTATTACCTGTTTCATCACTGTACTCCCCGTCCGGGCAGTCCACACACTCGAAGCAGCAGGTGGGCTCTCCCTCAATAATGCCCTTCCTGGTGCCTGGGAGACAGTCCCTGCTGCAGTTAGAGAAAGGCACCTGCAAGAAGAGAGCCCAAGGATGGTTAGTGGTGACAGTGGCTCATCCGGAGCCTTCCTACAGGAGAACCTTGTGCTTACTTCAGCAGTGTTATTGCTTGATTAACATGCTAGACTGACAACTTCAGAGATTCACCTCTTCTTTCTACAGAAAAGACATATCTTGCACTTTAGTCTTCCCCCACTACAGTGATATTCTCCATATATTTGTTGGAAGGATCGCATCAAGAGATGGTAGGGGAGATCAGCAGATCTCTGTAATCTCTACTGTATTATGCGCACTAGGAACTGACTTGTAACTCCTGATACACATGCTATAAAACAGTCATCATCTGATTTAAAGAAAAGATCAGTCTCTAATGGCAGGAATTCAAATCAGTCTTGGAGATGAAGGGCTGTGACTACTGACTCTCAGTTCATTCTCTCTCCTATATATTGCATATTAGCTGGTAATGATTTATGGAGATTAAAACAGGTCTTTAAAGCCCACTCCAAGCATGTTCTCCTGAAGACCCTCTCAAATCCAGAAGCAACAAGGTGAATTAACTAAACAAGAAGACCTTTTCCTGGTTTTAGAATTCTGAACATCTAAAAGTGCAAATCAGCACCTATATGCAGATACAGAAAAAGCAGTGTACATCCACATCAGGCACGCCTTAGGTTTTCCATGTTTAAATTCATAGAAGGAATCTGTAAAGCTCCCATCTAACTGCTTATGTTCCTAAGTTTTTATCAGAAAAGTTACTTAGACTTCCAGATTTCTGCTACTGCAAATGACTGCATGTGTTGGCTACTGGTTGTGCATTTATGCTATGTGTTATCTCACCTGGGCATGCTCATGTCCTGGCAGTGAGTGGTCCAGCAGGCATGCTTAGTGCATGCCTACACACACTGACAAGAAATTCAGTGCAACAGGTGGAAGTCAGGGTCTCTTACACAAAAACACAGCTTAAGCTCACCTTTTCCCAAATAAAGTAAGACACTGATACAGAACATGAATTTCCCATCTCAGAGGAGTTAAACCCACACTTCTCAGTGCTAGTAAAGTACCCTGATCCATAAATGGCTAAGGGCTGCTCTAGTTGGAAGCCTCCATTCACCTTATTAAAGGTTTCCCACTATGCAGAAAGGAAACATACCCTCCTTCCATCTCCTCCTTCTCCATCCCTCCCAGAAGGATCTGAACCCTTTTATTTCCTCACTTGTTCCGTCAGCTTTCCCAAGTGCTACTAATCTGCTAATTTCTAGGAAGCTCCTGTATGGATGCATTGAGTCCAGGGTATGATTTGGAGGTTGTTTGTGTCCAGGCACTGACCTTAGACGCAAGGTAAGCAAGCCCACAGTTAAAGCTAGTGGCAACACTTACATGGAGATGCCCATCTCATGACTCATGTATTTGCCTGCAGCTGAGCGCAGTCACTGTTGCCTATCACTCTGAAGTGTACCTGCAGCATAGTTTGTGAACACTAGTTCTAAGCTGTTAAACAGGACTGATTAATTAATTAGAGGCATATCCAGGGCAAATCCCTGTGAGCTCCCCACTTGAAGCACTCTTTGCAGTAAACCATTAATAACTACTCCTTGGGACAGCAAGTTGAACATCCATAGAAGAGTTCAGCAGTCTAGACCACCTTTCCCTACACTACCACTGAAGATGTTGTATGGGGCTGAATCAAAGGCCTCACCAAAGTAATGCACTGCTTTCCGTTTATTGACTAAGGTGATTATTCTGCCAAGGAGAAAAATTAAGTTGGTTTGACGTGATTTGCTCTTAACAAATTCATTTTGGCTCTTTCTTATCAGTTTATTAGCCTCTAAGTGTTTATGAACTGCTTTATAATTTTTTATTGCATCTTTTTGGTAACTGAAGCTAGCCTCAATTGTTTGTAATTCCCTTGGCTCTCCAATGTCTCCTTTTACTTGTTTCAAAAATAGGTATTATGATTACCCTCTGTCATCCTTTGAGACATCACCCATTCTCCACACTTGTCGAAGATAACTTGCTACTACTTTTGAGATTGCTTTGGCTGACTCCCTAAGTATTCTGTGGGAAATTTCATCAAGTTCTGCCAAAATGAATATATCTATCCTACCTACTCTTTAACTTGTTCTTTTGCAAGTCTGGCCAATGCTACAGTTCCCTTGCTAAAATTAAYTACATTTAATCTGTTCTGATGAAGACTGAGGCACAGAAGGCTTCAGTGAGTAGAGTACTGGCTACTCGCTGCAAACAGGGTCTTTTATCTGGAAGAAATTCAAAGTTTGTAAACTGAGAAAAAGCTACAGTAGACATAGAGATCACAGTCCCTTTAAACATTTAAGCCATGTTTATAATAGTTAAGGACAGAGAACAAAGATAAATATTTGTTCTGTCAGAGGAATTTAGACCGAGAGAATGTAATTACTCTGTTAAAATGAAAAGAAGGAAGCTAACATCCTAACTCTTGGAAGAGGTGTCAAGAAAATTTGTAATGATCAGAAGGGTTTAGAGTATCATGTGCTTTTAAGTCTGCTTGTAGTTTAGGCTCACAGTTTTCAACTGTGGTTAGAAAGGCCTGAGCTCAGTATTCCTGCTGCAGTGTTCTCTGTCTGCCCCATGCCTCCTCCGGAGAGCTTTGAATTTAATACATAACTGAAGCTGGAAAATCTGGAGTCAAATGAGGGTTAACTGATGGTATAAACACGTTGGGCAAATGTAGCCACTGTAGCAACAGTTACCTGAGCTGTCAATAAAAGTGAATAATCACTTCAGGTAAATTGCTGTGTTCACTTATCAGGTACTAATTTAACATGTCTAAGCATTGCAGCAGAGCCTGGCAGTGACCCTGCTAAGCTAACACTCTGTGTCACCCTCTAAGCTGCAAGCCTGCTCAGTAGCCCCTCTGGGAGCCGTGACTTTTATCTAGGATGGAGTGGGCTGCTACTGTCGATTACAACAGCTCACCTGGCTCCTGCCCAGAGCTCTCTGCACTGCATTCCCATCACATGGGGAAGACACAGCCTTGGACACCAGTGAAGATATGGTTATGCTGAAAAGACATCGGCAAGTAGGTGGAGCAAGACTTATGTCTAACTAAAGTCAGTGGCTATATCAGGTACTTTTGAGACTGAACAGGTCTCTTCCAGTAGATAAAAAAAAGATACCGGTGCAACTCACAGTTTGAACAGGAGATCCAAGCTAACACAGGTAGATTAACAAGCTTTATTCTGTTCAGCTTGCAAGGCAAGGGTGTGCAGAAGGTTGTGGGACTCGGAGGGTAAAGCCTACAGAAAACACCTGTGAATTTAACTAGGAGAAGGAAGAAATGCTTCTTGATACAAAGGTATTGGGAGTGGAAGAGGTGGCCATTTTCAGCAATAAAACTACCACACTCAGGAAAACCTGACTGTCAACAACCATCTTAAGCAGTGAAATTCTCATCCCTGTGGAAACAGCATTACAAAATTCTAAGTTAACTACTTGGGCCAGAAAAAAAAGCATTACTTAAAACATCAATATCCATAACAACTCCATGGCTGTCATACTAGAAGGGAGGAGAAGCAACCCATTATTTCCATAAGTGGGTAATGAGGATGTGAAGGAGTAGGGCAGAAAATGTTTACACGCTAATACGAATGGGCCTTCTAATGAGACATGGAACCAAAATGTGCGGAGTATGCAGAGTTATTTCAGCTTTCAGAAGTTTGGGAAACATTGTGGTAAGGAGATAAGCACTTACCTCCTTAGAGAATCCACTCCACAGGATTTTGTTTTCATTGATAAAGAGCCTTTCCCCTTTCTTGGCATAAACATTGTAATGCCCAACCTCCTCAAAGACAACTGAGCCATCCTCCGGAGAGAGATGCCAATTGATTATTGAGTAATTCCCTACCAGGTCCCCAAACTCATCAAAATCCACTTGTTCCCCCATGTTATTGGTGAAATTTAAGTGACGCAGATGCTTCAGAACCTGCAAAGAGAAATAGAGACACTATGAATGCCTGCGTGTCACAGCCCTAACACAGCACAGATTGCCAAGTGGACAAAACCAAACCAGTCACTTTACTGCAGTCCTTAATCTCTTAAAAATCACTTAATCACAGCAGTATCAGGCTTTCTCTCAAAGAGACCACAATGTTGGAGATAGCACAAGGCATTATGGCAACCAGGGTAGATGGTACCCATCTGTAACACTCTGCTTACCCGGTGCTGCCCATGTCAGCCTTTTAGCATTCCTCTCCAGGCCCTTCCAGCCACCTCTGTAAGCCTGCAGCTCTCTTTCATGGGCAGAAAAGTGGCAGTAGCCACTGAAGTGTTTTAGTCATCCAGGCATTCCTCTCACCCTGCCCTTGCAAGCACTCTGGGTATGCTCTCAATTGCCACAGTTCATCTTTGAATGACCACTCAGAAACAGAAATGCTTGAGAAATAATTCAAACTTGACTTTTGATTTAAAAACCCCAAGGCCAGCGTGCTTGTGTAAGAAACAGCTAATCAAACTTGTTCACCATGTGGCAGTCCTGGAGAGTTCACAGCACTTTTGTTGTCTCCTGGCCCTGATCACACAGTTTCAGATAATCATGTTCTRTCTGTCACCACATGTCAACTCCCGTAATTTTCACCTGATGTCTTAAACTATTGTACTCTATGGGCAAGAGCAATTAATTCCAGGAACGCTACAGTTGCAAAATTAGTGATCCACCTGGCCTGATAGGTAGGTGAAAGAAACAGTGGCATGTAAAAAAGCCTATACTAGGAGCTGTGATACAATTCATCCTTATTGCAGGTATTTTTCTAATCTTCATAAGTTAGTTGCTCATTTAAGCAATTATCAGGTTTTTTTTTCACATTTAGTGTTCTCAGACAGTTTTCTATGCAAGTTCATGCAAGAAAAGCTGAGGTGATGCCAAAGGCCCCTCAGCTGGCAGCCATCCCTATGGCACAGTGTCATAGTTGCTGCTGCAGTTCTAGTGCCTCTGGCTGCTTATAATTCCCTTCCTCTCTCCCTTACATGCAGGTTTCCAAACATACAATCCTAAATGACAAAATATGAGAAAAATAAAATGAAATCATTTTATATGGGCAGGCAAAACCCTTCTCATCCCATAGACATGGAACAGACAAAATTATTTGGCTGAAGTCTTCACCTGAAAGTGCAGAGAGAGGAACAGAATCATTTCATTAATTCCTGTCAGTTTTGCTAAATTGTTCAATTTTTCTCTGTTTACCTTTGAAACTCTCCTATCTCAAGCTGACATCCCCAGAGCTGGAGGGAGGCCCTCCTCTTGTCTCACTGCCTGTATTAATCCCAGCCTGAGAGAATCTGGAAAAATCAGAGTAGGACCAAACAGGACATGACTGGTGATACCATTAATTTCTGTGTGATGTTGATAGAATACTTCCAAATATTACCGTGCTATTCAGTGTTTGAAGAATAGGTCAGATAGTGAAGGCAGGATTTTTTTTTCTCTCATTCTCATTCTCATTAGCCCCCCTCTCTAGACCAGCTGCCCTGTAAGTTGTGCAGCTGAGATGATCTCAGTGAAGGCCTGTCCCTGTCCCCGGAAGACCTCATTCTCTAATGGACACTGCAAAAAAAGGTGAGGCTGAGGGCTCTTGGGACTCTCCCTTCCTCTTCTTCTTCCTCCTCTCACTCTCCAGTGGCCAAGCACACCCTCTTCTTTACCATCCCTCAGTGACTAACTTCTGCTGATGCTGCGGTTAGTGCTCTGATGTGGCACTTTGCTCTTCACTCCAGCTCAATATCGCACTCATACAGTACTGCAACACTCTGCTAAACAGCTGGTGTGCTCTCTGCTAGGCCTGACTGGATTTCAGTGCAAGGTTGAGTATTATTTGTATAGACAGGAGGTGGAGACCTTGCACTGTTTTTGATTAAAGTTATTCCACACTGGTGAGCTAATGTCTTTAATGGGCAGGTAAATATTCATAAGAAAGCACTGATCTGCGCTGAATGTTGTCTCTTCCCAGGCATAGAGTAGCAACTTCAGCTACACAACCCTACTCAGGGAGCAGGAGAGCCCAGGTGTTTCAGTTCTTGCAAGAAAGATGCATGTCCTACCTAGAATCCCAGCCAGAGGGACAACAGGAATGACAGAAATAACAAAACCCTGTGTTCTCTTCCCAGCAAATACTAAACTTGGTCTTGAGATCGAAATTTGGGTGACAGCTTGTGAAACAGTAACTGAACTGCTAGGAGATGTTGCTATTTCAGACTGTCATAAAATCCCAGGATGATATCTATGTATCACACAAGGGTTACTTTCTACACAATGAAAGTAAGGTTTAAGCGGCCAAGGCATATTTAAGTACTGAAATCTAAAAGAGCAAGTTGCAGACACTACACTTTCCTTGAATAACTCCAGCACTCTTTTATAGGCACCTATCAATGATTAACTAAAGCCTTTACAATTAAAAATGTGTCACTGTGTTTTGTAACTAAAGATAGAAACATAAACACCCAGGACTCAATCCACAAAGACTTAAAAGACCCTGCTTCAGCAAGGGCAAGGRGCGTGTGTCAGGGGTGTACATGGCATACCCTAAGCCAGGAGTTTAAGAAAGAAGTGGTGGCCACATGACTTGAATACATTAGGTCAATACATCATCAGAAGCTGGTAGAAGCCAATAGGGAGAGCATTCCATACACTACTATCTTCAGATTTTTTTTCTATAATTATTCCTTCTTTTTTTCTGTCACAGACTACACATTAAATTAGAATGCTTTTAAATTAAAACTTATCAAAAATTGTTATCAGAAAGGACTTGTAAACTCCCCTTTAGTTCACCCTGCCATTATTCCTGTAAAGATCATTCCTAGCCACTTAGTATATCATACTTTATTCAGGGTAGATATTCTGGCTACTGTGGTCTCCACTCCTATGGAAGGAACATAAGATTATAATACAACACATCATATACACCTGTATCAGATCAGACCGGTGACCCATCTCCCCAGGACCCCATTTCTGACCGTGGCTAACAGCAAATGCCTAGGAAAGAGAAGTGGACGTGATACTTCCCCAGGAAACTCTCACACATTTTGCAGCTCAGTGAATTCCTGTGCCAAAGGTCTTTGCACTCAACAACCCTCAGTAGATTTTTCTTCCATGACGTTGCACATTTGTGTTCTGCACCTGTGCAAACCTTTCACAGCCACAGCTACCTAAAGGAAGGAGACTTGCATTTTATGAGAAAAGCACCTYCTCTTGGCTGTTAGAACAGGGCATCTGCTAATGTCTTTTAATGCCCTTCGTGTTTATGTTGGAGGAAGAAACAAAGAATTGTCATTTCCTAGTCACCTTTTCCATGCCTCTCAGGATTTTATAAACCTCAGATCTCTCTTCAGTCATCTCTTTCCCAAGCTCATGAGTGCTATACTTTAAAAAAAGTTATGCTGACTCCTTCTCAATATATTCCATTTATCCCTGTGTCTCTTCATTTAGTTCTTTACTATGGTTTCTAATAATGGGCCCAGTCAGGCTTTTGTAGTACCCTTGATCTCCCCAGAGCGCTTTTTAAAAATTGATGGCACGTCTGCCACTTCCCAGGTCTCAGGGCCCAAGGCAGTTTTGAACAGGGGTTGAGCACCATAGTCAGCAATTCAGCTACTACATCCATAAATTTTGGCAGAGCTCTTGGTGAACTAGCACTCCTGCCAACCAGTAATAATAGTCATAAAAAAGTTCATTTTGCTTCTGTGTTCCCTAGTGTCTTCCACAGTTACTTCAGTTTCAGACAGATCCTCTGACAAGTCTCTCATAAGTAGTGTTTTAGCTCAGGACCCTTCTCAAGTTCTTCCACAGTGAGCACACTTTTTTTTCTGCTTTATCTCTTCTTTCATAGCGATTATCTATAGCTCATCAGACTGACAGGCATCATACTCCTGAAGTGTTTAAAAAAGGATTTATGAGCTTTCACCCCATTTACAACCTCTTCCTCAAACAATTTTTTGGCCTGCCTTATTTTACTTTCATGTTTAGCTTGCCAGAGTTTATGATCCTTTCAATTTTACTCACTGAACAGGACATAGCCCAACTTTTTGAAGAATGCTATCTTGCTTCTAATAGACACCCCTTACCCTGCTGTTTAGCATTGCCAGTTCCTTATGGCCTTTCTCCACTTTTTCTTAATATCCAGTATGTGCTTACTTTGTGGTTAGAGTATTGGGGCCTGTGGTAGGTAAAAAAACAATTTAAATTGTAAATGCTGACAGGCAGCAGATAAATTTGTGTGTATGTAAGTGTCCAAAATGGAACTTTTGTACTCTCCAGCACAAGCTCGCTAGCTTGCTGCAACCAATATTGGCTAGTTGTAAATTCTGGTAACAGCTGAACTAAACAAAAGTAGTATTTGGCAAGGGATGTTAAGGACAAGAGGAAGGGCTTCTTCAAATACACCAACAGCAAGAGGAGGACTAGGGAAAATGTGGGCCCACTACTGAATGGGGCGGGGGCCCTGGTGACAAGGGATGCGGAGAAGGCAGAATTACTGAATGCCTTCTGTGCTTCAGTATTCACTGCTAAGGGCAACCCCCATGAATCCTGGAACTGGGACGGGAGGGAGAAAGTCTGGAGAAGGGAAGACTTTCCTTTGGTTGAGGAGGATTGAGTTAGAGACCTTCTGGGCAGGCTAGACATCCACAAATCCATGGGCCCAGATGGGTACTGAAGGAGCTGGGGGATGTTGTTGCCAGGCCGCTCTCCATGATCTTGGAAAAGTCATGGGGAACTGGAGAGGTGCCTGAGGACTGGAAGAAAGCCAGTGTCACTCCAGTCTTCAAAAAGGGCAAAAAGGAGGACTCAGGCAACTAGAGACCTTTCAGCCTCACCTCCATCCCTGGAAAGGTGATGGAACAGCTCCTCCTGGATGTCATCTCCAGACATATGGAGGAAAAGAAGGTGATCAGGAGTAGCCAGCCTGGATTCACCAAGGGGAAGTCCTGCTTAACCAACCTGATAGCCTTCTAGGATGGAATGACTGGCTGGGTAGATGGTGGGAGAGCAGTGGACGTTGTGTACCTTGACTTCAGCAAGGCTTTCAACACTGTATCTCCTATAACATCCTCCTAGATAAGCTCAGAAAGTGCAGGCTAGAGGAGTGAACAGTGAGGTGGATTGAGAACTGACTGAAAGGCAGAACTCAGAGGGTCGTCATCAGTGGCATGGAGTCTAGTTGGAGACCTGTGGCTAGTGGCATCCCCCAGGGCTCAGGACTGGATCCCATCCTGTTCAACCTCTTCATCAATGACCTGGATGAAGAGACAGAGTGCTTCCTCAGCAAGTTTGYGGATGATACCAGGCTGGAAGGAGTGGCTGATACACCTGAGGGCTGTGCTGCCATTCAGAGAGACCTGGACAGGTTGGAGAGGTGGGCAGAGAGGAACCTCATGAGGTTCAGCAAGCGCAAGTGTGGAGTCCTGCACCTAGGGAGAAATAGCCCTAGGCAGCAGTACAATCCGGGGGCTGACCTTCTGGAGAACAACTCTGCAGAGAAGGACTTGGGAGTGCTGGTGGGTGACAAGTTGACCATAAGCCAGCAATGTGCCCTTGTAGCCACGAAGGCCAATGGTATCTTGGGATGCATTAGGAAGAGTGTTGCCAGCAGGTCAAGGGAGGTGAAAAGAGTTCAGTTCAAGATTCAAGAATAGCTGTACAAAAGCTGAGACCAACTTGAGAACATTCACGGTTGTTGTGCTTAGATAACGCCTGAATGACACCCTTGTAAAGTTAGATAAATGAACAGCACTACTGAAGGCTAAATGTATATGACAAATGCAAATTACCAGATAATACAAGTAATAATTTAAGATATTCACATCTTTATTGGAAGCTAAATTAATAACAATGACTCAAGAAAAAGGCCTGTTCATTATTCCAGGCAGCTCCTGAAAAAAACCTGCCTATTATAGAGTCAAAAAAGCAACAAAATATTAGGATATTAAAGCAAGAAAGAAACTGACACTGAAAATATGATACCAATATATATACATCACTGGAACATTTTCCCCAGGAAAAATGAGTTTAGTTCTAGTCATTTGATTAAAAAAAAATCAAAGAAAAAATAAGAGGGTCCAGAGCTGGTGACAGCTTTTAGCCAGCCAGCTTGACTTCCATTTGAAGAGAAATGAAAAAATGTGGGATTATTTAGTTCAAGGAAGGAGATAGAAATAGTTTATGAAACACATAGTGATTTGTAAGAAATGGTGACTTACATTCTCACAGAAGCAGGGAACCCGTGAAACTGACTGACTTCATTCAGAAGGAATGAAAGGTTTTTTTACAAGATCCACGTTTATGTGATGGGACTCACTGCTGCAAGACATCACTGACTCACAAAGATTAATGAGGTCCAGAGACACACAGGACATCAAGCTGCCAGGCTTAGGTGTGTGGCTTAGCATGTTTTGAACTGATAACTAGTTTGGTTTAGCTTTGCTTCCGTTACGGATATAAGATCCCTAAACAGCTGAGATGCATCCCTCCTCCCCTTCCACTGCCCAGTGCCCTCTGCCCAAGGAGGGGCAGCAGTGGTGCTGACACAGGCACACATGCACGTTTCATTTTTAATTTTTATGACAGAGAAGCAGGTCTTCTGACAGAAACCTGCAGAAATAGGGAGAGGAAGGCAATGCAGGTGGACTGTGTCATAAACACTTCACTTGCTGTTTGATGGAAGTTACTTGGTGTTTCCTTTGCTCATCCCATGTTGTGAATGCTCATTCTGCTTGGAAAAAAACGGAGCTAAGAGTCTCTTATGACAAAGACTGTTTTGGTTGCCTGTACCTGGGCTCAGTGGGTTGTCTTGCCTAGCTTTTGTAACCAGCAATCAAGGGACATTGCTCAGATGGTTCAAAGCAGCAACAGCTTTGGCCCTTTCTTGACACTGAGGGGTAACAATAAGTAGCAAATTAGAAGCGGCTAAAGAGATAGGAGTGAGTCACTAGACCAAAAATATCAAAGGCATGCATTTTCAAAATGAGACATCTGACATAAAACAGGGCCACTCTAATGTAGAGTTAAATTTACTGAGGTACTATATTTGCAAGGCTGGCCAGAAAGAACTCAAAAACACAAGCCTACAGGATTTCACAATACTAACTGCGCAAGTCAGGCAACCGAGATTTTTTAGAAAATCCCATTGCGTGTTTGCTAGTGTTTGCAGATGCCTGAATGCCATTGCAAAATTCGCACTAAAATGCTTCAAAAAGACCTGTCTGCTGAGTCACAGAGGTTCCCAAAGGAATCAAGAAATGGTCTTACAGTAATTTGGCATTGCATGGCTGGATTTCCAAATTGTTTTAACTACCAGTTAGGAGGCCACAAGACACAGTGAGGATGGGACAAAGATGGGCCTCAAAAACTCATGTTGGCCATGCGCAGAACTTCTCTCCAGCTTGTTGCTCTCCACTATGCGTCTGTGTGATTGATTTTTCCTAAGTGTATTTGTCCATTGGATGCTAGTCTTGAGTTCATACTACTTCATGCAAAGCTAATAGTTAACAGCACATCACTGAAGCATAAGATTTTGCTAATTTTGACATCACTGGAGAATATAACAAGAAAATTTTTCAGACTTGATTGGGTCCATATGGTACAAGAGGAAGCGAGCAGACTGGCAACACACTTGGCATTATATTTCAACTCTAGAATGATTTTCTAGAATCAAAGGTTACATAGGAAAATGACATGTGAAATTCAGTTAATTGAAATTAAGTGCAAATGTGGTATTTGGAATGACAGCATACCTCCCACCCAGATCCCTGGATACTAATACAGAACGACTTCTTCAAATAAATCATTAGCAAGAGGAAGACTGGGGAAAAAAAGACCTGCTGCTGAATGGGGTGGGGACCCCGGTGACAAAAGATCTAGAGAAGGCAGAGTTACTGAATGCCTTCTTTGCTTCAGTCTTCACTGCTAAGACTGGCCCTTAGGAATCCCAGAGCCTGGAGACGAGAGGGAAAGTCTGCAGAAAGGAAGACTTTCCCTTGATTGAGGAGGATTGAGTTAGAGATCTTTTAGGCAAACTTGACATCCACAAATTAATGGGCCCTGATGGGATGCACCAACAAGTACTGAGGGAGCTGGCAGATGTTATTACTAGCCCCTCTCCATCATCTTTGAAAGGTCATGGAGAACTGGAGAGGTGCCTGAGGACTGGAAGAAAGCCAGTGTCACTCCAGTCTTCAAAAGGGGCAAAAAGGAGGACTCAGGCAACTAGAGACCTTTCAGCCTCACCTCCATCCCTGGAAAGGTGATGGAACAGCTCCTCCTGGATGTCATCTCCAGACATACAGAGGAAAAGAAGATGATCAGGAGTAGCCAGAATGGATTCACCAAGGGGAAATCCTGCTTAACCAACCTGATAGCCTTCTAGGATGGAACAACTGGCTGGGTAGATAATGGGAGAGCAGTGGACGTTGTGTACCTTGACTTCAGCAAGGCTTTCAACACTATCTCCTGTAACATCCTCCTAGATAAGCTCAGAAAGTGCAGGCTAGAGGAGTGAACAGTGAGGTGGATTGAGAACTGGCTGAAAGGCAGAACTCAGGGGGCTGTCGTCAGTGGCGCAGAATGCAGTCGGAGGCCTATAGCTAGTGGCATCCCCCAGGGGTTCGTACTGGATCCCGTCTTGTTCAACCTCTTCATCAATGACCTGGATGAAGAGACAGAGTGCYTCCTCAGCAAGTTTGCGGATGATACCAAGCTGGGAGGAGTGGCTGACACACCTGAGGGCTGTGCTGCCATTCAGAGAGACCTGGACAGGCTGAAGAGCTGGGCGGAGAGGAACCTCATGAGGTTCAACAAGCGCAAGTGTAGAATCCTACACCTAGGGAGAAATAGTCCGAGGCAGCAGTACAATCTGGGGGCTGACCTTCTGGAGAACAGCTCTGYGGAGGAGGTGGTGGATGACAAGTTGACCATGAGCCAGCAATGTGCCCTTGTGGCCAAGAAGGCTAATAGTATCCTGGGATGCATTAGGAAGAATGTTGCCAGCAGGTTGAGGGAGGTGATCCTGCCGCTCTACTCAGCCCTGGTGAGGCCTCATCTTGAGTACTGTGTCCAGTTCTGGGCTCCCCGGTACACGAGAGACAAAGAACTACTGTAGAGTAGAATAGGGCTACAAAGATGATTAGAGGATAAGAGGACTGGAATATCTGCCCTATGAGGAACGGCTGTGAGAGCTGGGCCTCTTTAGCCTGGGGAAGAGAAGACTGAGGGGGGATTTTATCAATGTGTATAAATATCTTAAGGGAGAATGTCAAGAGGATGGGGCTAGACTCTTTGCAGTGATGCCAAACAACAAGGACAAGAGGCAATGGGCACCATCTGAAACACAGGCAGAGTGACTTTACTGTGAGAGTGACCGAACACTGGAACAGGTTGTACTGAGAGGTTGTGGAGTCTCCTTCTCTGGAGATCTTCAAGGCCTGCCTGGATGTAACCCTGTCTAACATGCTCTAGGTGACCCTGCTTGAGCAGGGAGATTGGACTAGATGATCTCCAGAAGACCCTTCCAACCTCAAGGTTCTGTGATTCTGTGATTCCTAATAATCAGGACAAAAATCCTGGTAGGTAAGAGAATGCCTAGACCTAGAATATAATGCTACACAAAATCAGGCAAGCTTCCTACTAGTCTCTGCCCCAGCAATGTACAAATGTAGCCCAGAGATGATGGAGGTCTTGATGCCCGACAGAACAGAGCCAATCCACTGAGAAGGCAGAGGAAAGGACTGAACAACTGTAGCTAATCYGCATGCATGATAAGCCCCGGGTCATTTCAGACATTGTGGCTGTGCTCATTAAAATTAAAGATGATTAATAAAGGGGTAAGGAAATATTGCTATCCTTATCATGCAGATAAAGGTCGAGCACTATATTTACTATGTCACTCTCTAAAAGCACAAATCCAACACACATCATTCAAACAAGGCTGCAGAACACAGGTATTATATTAACCGAAAATAGGATCTAAAAAAAATCAGGCTGTATTTTGAGAAATTCCTTAAACATTAGAATGAGAAAGTGTCACGTGAAGTTATGTCAGACCCTCATGACTTACATAAGGCTGTAAGAGGCAGCTGAAGGAGATGGTGTAGGAATGCTAAATGTATTATATATATTTGCCCTTACTACCAGAAGAAAATGGGACATTCTTATCCCAGGGTTTTTTTTTTTTTTTTGGAAGCCATTGTATCACATAAATGGAGGTAGAAGGTTCTTAAAAAGGGATCAGAGAACAGCTTGAGCAATTTGAATTGGCTCTAAAGGACTGACAGAACCAGACAGTTCATCACAGTACTCTGCTAGCAATAAAAGGAGCGCTAATGCAGCTGGTTTACAACATATGCATGAAAATGCCACTGGTCTCAAATGACTGAGTCAATACATTAGCTAATATTATTCCACAGCAATCACAATCCACCTCTCTGCTACACATCTAAATGTAGTGGACAGCCAACATCACATTTAAAGCTTTCCTCTGTACCAATCCATATGGAGCATTAAATGCAGCCCATTTGCAGGTGCCTTTATTTCTGCTCCGTGTGCCCTTCTGGAGGTCACCAGTTCAGCCTCTGATAGGCTGGCCACAACAGCTGCCAGGGGAAGATGCCATCATAAATGGCAGAGGGATGTCCTCTGTAATGAAAGGCTGGTTAGCCTGACATCAAAAAACAATGGGAAACGAAGAGTTTTGACTTGAGGATCAATTAGAATAAAATTATAGGACAGAAACATAATTATGGACAGTGTGGCTTTGAGGAATATAGATCTTTGTTAAACACGAGTTTGCTTGTCAAGCAAATTCCTTTAGAAGTGAAATACCTAAGCTTTACATCTAATGCAAAGCTTTAGATGGATCAAGAATTGCCTGTCAGATGTCCAAAAGCAGATATCGACAGAGACAAATAATCAGTTATGAGTAGTTAATAAGGAATTCCTCCAGTCTCGGGAAACAACTCAGCATTATCTAATATGTTCATCAATACTCTGGCAGCAAAAATAAAGTGCTGCTGGGAAAATCTGCAGAAAAAGCATAGATTAATGTAATGGTAAATAATAAGAAAGACAAAGCATTCTCCCAGGTTGCTCTCTCACATCTGTGTTTAACATAGTGAAATTCAAAGTTATTTATCAAGGAATAGGAAACTCCATCCACAGCTACAGAATGAGTACCACATCCTGCAAAGTATTGCTGAAAACATAATATGATCTTTCCATTACATGTTGTGGCAAGAAAGGCTAATGTAACTTGTGCATATATAAACAGGATAGTAATAAGTATATGTAAAGCAGGGATTTTTTTTCAATGTCTGGCTGTGCTGAGGCTGTCAGAGCAATATTGAATATATGCCAAAAAGAAGGATGAGTAGATAGACAAGATGCAGAAATAAAGCAAAAAAATATACCTTATGATTAAAACCCCTGTGTTGAAATTATCAACATAAGACCCAGAAATAATTTGACCAATATGTATAAATACTTTCTTAAGAAAAATGATGAATACTTAATCTAGACTTCTAAATCTAATAGAGCAAGGACAGATAACGACCAATGGAACTTAAAGACAAGTAAGTTCACATTAGACACAACCTGTGACAGGAAGTGTGGCTAACCATGGACCATATTAATAAAGAAAAAAGTCTACTAGTCAGTA
This sequence comes from Rhea americana, assembly GCF_003343005.1. Lineage (NCBI taxonomy): Eukaryota > Metazoa > Chordata > Aves > Rheiformes > Rheidae > Rhea > Rhea americana. The sequence goes on from NW_028187111.1 coordinate 1,443,244, forward strand.
TGTCTTTGGGGAAAACAAATCTTGTTAAATTCAAGTTTGATCAGCAAACACATCCCATTGGAAGCGAAGTAACTAGGCTTTACATCTAACATAAAGCATCTATTAGATGGATCAAGGTTACTTTTCTGAATGTGGTGTAAATCTACATGGTTTGTTAAACAAAGGAGACTAAACTGCACAATCATTTGGAAAGTGAACCTTTTTAACATTTTTGAGGTTATTGTTAAGGTTTTGTGGAGAGAGATGGTCTCTGGACAAATGAAGGCAGCCATATGGACACAGGGAGAGCATGTTGTCAGTGCTATCACACTCTATTTTGTACTGTATTATGTTTACTCCCATCTTTACCTAGAGGCATGAGATGAAAGAACTATCATGGCCACCTAGGCTAAACTTTATGTCACAGTTGCTTTGTTTTGCATTTTTAACAAATACAATTTGAAGAAATCCATCGAGTATAATGGCCCAGGGAACTGTGCTTACTAATGGTGAAGAATCTATTAGCAGAAATCCTGACTGGGTGAATGATGTTTTAATGCTTTTAGGATATCATTATACTGCACAATGATTGTTATGGCAAAGTATCTAAAGGCCTAGAGTAGGCTTATTTTTATTAATTTGTCTAAATTTAATATTGAATAATATATATTGAATTGTCCATTTATTAAAACTAATAGTAGAGCCTATTGTTACCCTACAAGCTCAATGTTTTCAAGTAGCATAATTCTCATAGAATATCTTGCATAATCAGAATTTGATTCAAATGTCTTTTCCACGGTGTAGGGGGGCAATATTTTCCCATGTGCATTTTCTACTGGTGATGTTACAGGCTTGACTCACTCTCTACCAAGTCCAGTTAAGTGTTTCCTCTTTTGGTAGGAGATGCAGCCAAATAATACTCTACTAATTGTCTGCTTAATTGAAGAGCAACACAAAAACTGTTCTCAGCTGACAACAAATCATTATTTCTAGACTGATGAATCAGAAAACATCTGGTTTTGCTCTTGTGAGGAAATAACTGCATTTGCTGTACTTACCCCAAAATTTGTGTGTGGCACAAATTGCCTACCTCTCATTTTAGTCTCAAATTAATTACTGTTTGCCCTAACCAGCCATTTCCCCCACAAAAGCACACTGATGAGATGGCTTGCTTTTTGATCATAACAAATATATCTCTAGTTTATTTGTAATGCAGATTTGGTGAGGTTTTGCAATTGCTTGATATTCAGCAGCTGATTGTATATCATGGCAGTTCTTCCTGAATGACTGAGTCTCATACAAGTCTCAGTTAATACCTGTTCTCTATTGCTTCATTTTCCATATCACAAAGCAGCTGTATTCAATACACTATTTTAATTGTCCAGACAGCCTATATAGTTCAACTGATACAAAACTGATTAGATAAGCTCTCAGGCTCAAAGGTCTGAGGAGATACATGTTACCTAAGGAATTGTTCACTTCTTGAAAGCCTTGCAGAATCCATTTCCAGCCATACAGACATACCTAAATGCAAAGCTGGAGAAGGCCCCAATCCATTTTCAGAATATTTACTTCTTCATAGTGGGTATCACCAGCACAGAGGAAGGAACTGTTGGCTGGATGGTGCACAGCCCTGTAATAAAAGACTTTAGCTGTTGCTAGGTGCCGCCGATTTTTGCTTTATTTTTATTTTTTTTTCCTTGTGGAAGAGCATACAGTAATTTTTTACTAAGTCTACAGTCAATCAGATTTATAGGCATAGAAGAATTTACACGACTGCCTCCTTAACTTGCTAATGATTTGGACAATGAATATTTTAGCATGCATAGCATGTTTTGCCTTGATACCTAGAAGAGAACTGCCTGAGGTTTGCAGCCTGCAGCATAACCAAGATTGAAGATCACTTGGGAGTCTAAACTAAGGATATTTTACACCACAACCTTCTGATGGCACATCTTTGCCTCCTCATATACACAGGAAACAATCTTCTCCCTTTAATTGCAGTGCTTTTACTGTGAGACAGAAGGAGAGGCTCATAAGCTGCTTGTTGGCAATCAGCAAGAAGACAAATGAATGGTCTCAAATGCAGAGTGGGCTATGTCTAAGGTAAAAAGTGTTTTCCTGTTCTCACACAGAAAGAATATGAAGTAATAAATATCTGCTTTGAAGGACTGACTAGGATCCCTTGCTTGTTTTCCTTGTGTGTTTTTTTTTTCTTTTTCTTTTTTAAGTGTGTGAGAGGAGAGAGAAGCATCATGGAGGCTCCTGTTAATGCCCCAAAGGGTTATAAATCTTTGCTCAGAGAAGAATTTAAAAAAGAGCAGATGGATGGAGAGCTTGCTGTTAAAAGCAGTGGTGGGAATAGCTGTGTGAATCGAGACCAAGAAAATCAAGGAACTTGAAGGCCAAGGGAAAGAAGACATGGGAAATCTTATCAATGAAGATGTTAAGAAAACAAYGCTACAGCAGCATACTATTTGAGCTGTTTCTGAGAGAGATAAAGGGGTAGGGAATTCTAACAAGACATGTTTGAAGATCTATGCACTATGATTTCTCAAAGAAACATCTGTTCAGGAGTCCAGAGCCACGTTCCACCTCTTGCCATATTGTTCCTCTGCTCAATTCTACAGCTTATGGGACAGCCTGCACTTGGGGGAAGCCAATCCATGAACAAGAGCAACACACAGCATTAGCTCCACTCAGTACAATCTCCAGAGAAAATCACAGCTGACTAAGGAAAGAGAAAGAGTATCTGGTAATTAGAAGTGATGGAGCTCTTTATAAGGACTCTTTCTGTTGTACCATTTGTAGCCTTGCACTTTAATGCTTAGTGTTTAGTGCCTTTTCCAAATACGATGGAAATTGCTTATACATTTTGGTTTGGATTGCCTTGCACCTCTTTACCAGAACGAAATACTACAGAAAGAAGTATTTCATCTGATCTTGATAAATGCTGTGCAGGATACAACATACCTAATGATACATGTAGAGAATACTATCTGGCCTTTACAGACATCCTGCACAGCTCAGTGTGCACCTTGACTATCTTCTGCCTTGCAGTAGGGTAATTTCATAAAACATTACTGTAGCTAGCATATACATTCTTCAGAATATGTGCAGCACAGACATCTTACTTAAACAAGTAGCTAAAAATAATTAGAGAAGAAAGACTATCTGACATTTTAGCTTAGGAGGCATGTAAAAATCCTACCCGCCCTATGGTGAAACACAGAGCTTTCTCAAACTGTAGATGGTAAATTCATAATAGCTGTATTGCACCCAATTTAACAAACTCACAGTAATTCTATGCTAGGCTTCGTACTATCCAGGTCAGATGAAATGATCACTGTGATTTGTATAAACAAACCTGTAAATACACCCCCCAACAAATTATACAAAATAATTCTCCCCAAAAGGTTTATATTCTGAGTAAAAAATAATAACAGCTATCAGACAATGAATAAATAACTACTCATAAGAGTTAATGGGCTAATGCCATTGAAAGGCAACAAAATTAAATGATACATAATTAAATTGTAGAATACATCATTTACCCTCACAAGCTACCGATCTCAGTGGCACAGGCTGCCCTGGACAGGAGTTTAGGCTAATGGAGCCATGAGTTCATAGAGAATGCCTTATCTGTCCAACACACCACCTGGTTCATGATTTCAGACACTGTTAGCAGCTGCTGCCTTCACCCTCCAGCGCAGAGGCTTCCTAAAACCTTCCTCATGCTCTCAGATCACTTTATAATAAGAAAGCCTTGAACTGACTTTGTTAAACAGGAGCAGGTGCTGACCACTGGCAGAAGTACCACTGGCAATGAGTCTGATTTGAATAGAAAGGTTTTCTTTAAACTTAGATTCTGGTTGTTCAGAAAATCGCTCTCTAGAGATGCTAGAGGAGGCATGTTTGCAAGATGAACTCATTACCCTAGTGGCTGATGAAAGCTGCCTGAGGGTAATGAGGCGCAATGCCTGATTTGAAGTAGATGTGCACACAAATCTGACATTTACCTGTTATTCATGTGTGTGATTTTGAAATGAAGTGAAAAACTGCACAAATATCAAATAAGCTTGATCGCCGCCACCACCACATAATAGTGGTCATTTCAAGTATACCCTGCTACCATTATAACACCCACTGTTCCTATCCACTCATGTTATCCCCTACATACTCTTTCTTGATGTCACTACCCTACTTTAGGGCAAGTATGCATACCCAAACACCTGGATCAATGTTCTTAAGATTTTGATATAGTCATCCTTCAGCACCAGGCAAGCAGCACAGAAATAAAAGGACCTTCTTCCCTATTACAGAATCCTCAAAAAATACTGTGCTTTTTTACTGTGCTATGGTATGAATATCCTGCTCTTTTTATCTTCCAAGTCGACAAGGCATGAGGAAATGAATCAAAAATATATTTACTCTGGAACAATTCTATTGACACAGTCAAAGCTAAAGCTGTCTATGACTTTTCCACTTCTGCCAGTATACTCCTCAAAAGCAGAATAGGATTGAAAAACAGAAACCTCAGAGAGAGACAGCAGTTGCAGAATTCCTCTAAACCAGGGTCAAGTTCTGCACCCATCAACTCAGAGTAAAGTGATTTCAGTGATCTTGAATGAGGTACCTAGAGATAAAGGATACACGTTTCCCATAAATGCAAAGATGAAACCTCTTAGTTTGAACTCATTGATGTTTATTCATTGACTGAGACTAGACAAGAACCAAACTGCAGTTCCCACATATGAGTGTTGACCTAACATTCATAAATTTTGTGGCATAGATAGCCTTTATTTTGGTTTGACTAGCCAGAATAGAGGACATTACATATTCAGATAGTAATGTGATCCTCATTATTTTCAAGAGTGTTCTGATTTCAGGTATGTTTGGAGCCAAGTTTTCACTGATGGACAGAGCTGAGAAAATATAATTTGATACGTATTTGGCAAAAAAATTATTTATTAGCAGTACAACGTATTATGGGTTATAGAGTACACCTAAAGAATCAGAAAACAGAATGCCAGGAATACTATCCATATGGTAGTGAGCAGAATACATCTACTGAATTGGTAAATGTGACTGAGTCATTACTACTGTTTTACAAGTTCACAAGTATCATTATTTGCCAAGGAATCACAAATTATTTTTCTTCATTATTCAACCTGCTTTAGTTCAAAACCCTGTATAAGCTTAAAACTGTGGAAAAGAATATGGCCTGTAAGGAAAATTGGTGTGGGACTGCAAAATCTGTAGACATTGCCAAAGAAAATGAACTCTAAAAACTGTTTTCCTTGTTTATGTGCTCTCTCCAGGCCCTCTTGTTTATGAAAAGGGTCAATACATGATCAAGTTACCATGCGTCAGCCAGGCTGAGGTAATTGTCTGTGTGCGCACTTTTGCTCTGTAGCAAATACAAGGAAATTTAACATAGTTTAAACCCCTTCCACCACAGGCAAACCTAACACATATTACCTTACATTCACTGCAGGTTGGAGCGTGCACCTAGCTCACATGCAGCTAAGTCACAGGAGCTTGACTGTGTGTCTGAGACCCAAGAGTACCAAAGGCGCTCCTTTCCGAGAAGAGCTCCTGGAGAGCTTGCCATTTCTCTATAGACATATTGCACAGACACACCATAATACTAATGAAAGACTTACCTGCCATGCTTCGACCTTCTTAATATCTGCACATGATCCATTTGTGAAGAGTCCTTTCCCAGGGGTACAGGTGTATATATCCTGCAAAGCATGGGCAATGGAGTATACTGCCAAGTACACATTATAGGATATCCGCAAGTGCGTGTAGTCCATGTATGGGGTCTCCACACTGGTGATATTCTCATCCCCTGTGCATGGAGGACGGAAGGCAGCTGTACCGTTTCCAGCTCCCAGGCTTTCTTCATGGCCCTTGTGGAAGGAAGCTGAGGCTGGGGAATTTTTAGACCCATCGGGGAGATAGCAGTTAAATGTCTCCTCCCAAAATTCCTTGGCAAATCCATTGTTGGTAGACTTCTTGGGATGCACCTTCTGCAGAAACTCACGAAAGCCGGGGATCTGTCCGGCCTTCAGTGCAAACCCAATGGTGCTACCGATGACATGGAAGAATTCTGGCATGGCTATCAGGGATGAACTGGCCCAAGCCTCGCTCGCTAGCCAGATCTTGCCAGTGATGTTTCGCCTGACTATCTCTTTGATGAGGGGTTCCAAGTCTGGGCCACTGGAGAAGACAACAATCACTCTTGCAGTGGAGTTCTGGATGACCTCCACTACCTGCTGGATCTCCTCTTCATCCGAGTACTGCGAGATGAGCTCACTGAAATCAATGCAGATGTCTCTCTCCTCTGCCTCCTCACGAAACTTTTCAATCCCTGGCCGGCCGTAGTCATCATCAGCTGCAATCGTTCCCACCCAGTTCCAGCGAAAGTACTCAATGATGTCTGCCATTGCAGTGGCCTGATGCTCGTCATTTGGGATTGTGCGGAGGAAGGATTTGAACTGGTTCTTGTTGCTCAAAAGACGACTAGATGAGGCATAGCTGACCTGTGAGTGCACAGGGTAAAAGCAACACAGACCATGAAGTGGACTGATTGGGAATAAATTGGCTACATCTATCTAGCATCACTGTCAACCTGTGTAACCGCAGATATGGTGAAGGGAGAGCTGGGCACCACACTCTGTCAGCAGCATCCTGTTAGCCTTTGATTGCATGTGATCTACTCTGAGAGTCTGTATGTTCTCATAGCTGTGAATATCTTACAGAGGCACAGATAACTGAGCAGCTGCTCAGACCAGAGAGGCTGGAGCAAGCACGTGTGCACCTCTTCAGTCAAGGATATGAGGAAGTGACACAGATAATAACTTGGAGGATTGGCAGAGGTGTGTCACAGGTTACCTAAGCATGTGAATCTCTGTGCTTCCTGTCAAATCCAGAAACAAGAACATATCTTTCAGATAAATTAAGATTGTGCATATAATTCAGGAAAAATGCAAACTTCTGTCCTGAGCTGGACACGAGACAGAAGCCTTGAACTGTCCGTCCAGGACTACTGTGGAGAGTATTATCTGTCTCTTCTTGCCTGTCATCTCCCTCCCCATCCTTAAGCAAGATCCATCAGGAACCATATGCTATACCCCTGCTGGCCTCAGTAAGAGGAATGTGATCTACATCAGTGGCCTTGACCCTGGGAAGTGTTAAGGTAATAGTGGACAGTATTACCTTAGCACTATTTCCTGATTCCTGACCAGAATCAGCAAAGAAGTCAGTAGGCATTCCACATGCCATGAACTACTCTCTTACAGTTAAAGTGGGTTTTTTTCTCCTTTTCTAAAGCTACCAAGAAATGTATTATTTTTCCTAATCAGAACAAGTGCCATATGCTCTCAGGATATTCCAGAAGTAAGAAGAAAACAGTAAAATCCATAACAATACTTGAGATCTGAAGAAGTTCTAAAACTCAGGTATGTTGGCCTTTTTAGACTGGTATCTGAAGTCTTTGAACTTTCTCTCTCACTTTGAAAAGATTTCTAAGCAGTTCATTTTGCACAGAGTGCAAATCTACACAAAACGTTATCTCTTCCTTAAACTCTGCCATTTAACGCTTAAGACTTGAGCTCTTCTGCTAGAGGGATGAAAAAAGGAGCTCTTCTAATGCAGTTCCAAGTACCACAGGAGCAAGTCTCTCCTTCGCACAGCTACAGCCTCCCCTAGACAGGCTCCTGGCCAGTGCTGCCCTCATCCCCTACCACCTACACTCCTGCACATGGTATAAGGGACCTGACACCCAAATTTCCTTTTTGTGTATCTTAGGCGTACAAGAGCCAGGCCTGCATACACCAAGGGAGCGTCACTTTAGTGCAGGTTACAGCAGCTTCCCCATTTTGATCTTAGCAGTATCCATTCCTTTTGGAGCTTCAGAAGCTGTCCTAGCATACTTTTTAATGGTGCAAAAGCCTATTTTTAATGATTTCCCTCATTCTTAACTACTTGGAATTTTATATGATACACTGAGATAAGATATTGAAAAATAGAAATAGAACAGAAGTCATAACATTTTCATTTTCTATGTCAATGAAATGAGAAATGAGCCTTACATTAATTATAAAATATACCTCCAACTTATACTGAAATGCAGGGTCTATTAAGCATGGATTTTTGCTAATGGCCTTGCTATAAGCAAGAGATAATGCATATTYTAATGCTACCCAACAACTGCCATTTTAAAAGCCTGCTCTCAGCTGTCAAACTTTAACCATCTGGCTAAAAATTTGTTCCATGTTGAGAACTGAACCTCCTGACATTTATCTGTTTCTGTAGCCACCAAATAAAAAAAAATTCCTTGTAACATAAACAACACTCCCTTTTCAAAGGAAAATTTTGAGAGCTGCAACAGTCTACTATTTTCCGTTCAACTTGCCAGCCTTTCTGAGCAGACCCTGTTCACCTGATAGTGTGATGTGCAGACTAACAGTATGCCTTAAAATGCCATCACAGGGCTTGTTACATCTCCACCTTCCAAAGCTACCATGGGCAATGTTTAGATAGTATATATTTGTCACAGCTCAAGCCATTCTTCCCTTGCACTGAGACTGAATGTTCACCTCTTCAGATTTCTTATATGAGCAAGAGAGTCATTAAATAGATGAGAAATATTATTCCTTATCAGGCAAGAATCATTCCCTCTTCATTTATGGAACTGGAGCTGTAGTTGAAATAAAGACATATACTCTCAGGATAGACAGTGTGATAGAATATCATCACAAGGCCTCTTATAAGCTCTGGCAATTGTATTCATTTTAGAAGAGGAACTGGAAATATTAGACTATATGAGACAATGTGTAAGTGGATAAGGCCAAGCACTTTCCCAATATGTAAACCTGAAGGCAAGAGCAGTAACATTAAGCTGTAAAGTGCCAGCCTCATACTCAGTTTAGGGCCTCAGCAGAGCAAGTCTATCAAATGAAAGGATGGGACTGTGGATGTCTGCACCAGCCTCAGTGGAGTCAGCAGGCAGCAAGAAGGATATTGAGACACAGGAGCTGGCACAAATGCCCTGCCGCACAAATAACAACAGGACAGGGAGAGGCATATCCACATTCTCTCATAAACATTATTTGTTAATAAGAAAGGCAAGTCAGCTTGAAGCACCTGATCAGCAGAAGCAATAACTTTACAGATCACCTACTTGAATAAATCAAAGATACTGAAGGGTGTAAGAGTGGCTGGCAAAGGCTGAGCTCTGCTGTACTGAGCTCTGTGGGAGGGAGGCACGACTAAACAGTAACCCACAGTGAAGGCACATCAGCACTAACCTGTCATTACTGATGACGGCCAATGACTTACCTAAATTACCAGCATATCCAAACTAAACCACTTCAGAGATTACCTTCCCCCTAGACTAGATTGTTGTTGGCTGGATGTTGCTACCTGGCTGCCTGGTAACCTTTGTGTTTGGGGATTAAAAATTTCTAGCAAGACAGATATTTATACCATAAGAACCACCCCAGCTCCCACCTCCCCACACATACGCACAATTTTTATTGTTCCTCTCCTTGAGAGTCTCCTTGAGAGTCTATTTTAAGTCGCAAAGACTAAACAAGTCCTGGAGGCTGAACTCCCCTGAAGCCCTTCTGTTGCGCAGACAGGACACATTGGCAGAGAGTATAGAGAACTTGGAACTGCTATTGCATTTGCCAAATACATATCTGGTGAATGTGAGACTTAAGTCTTGTATTTCCCACCAGCAAGTATTCAGTTTGATTTGACTCACTAAGTCTAGAGGGAAATAAACTGTATTCTGTCATGTAAACTGTCATTTCACTTTAAAAGGCAGTGCTCCACATTGCTGTGTTGCACCTAAATCCATTAGTATAGTTAGGGCCTCTGCATATCTAAACTTCCTTTTGTTTGAAACAGAGATGGATCATGTAAGGCAGCAGCCCATCTCCCTATCACAGGTCTGTAAATATACTTAAAGATCCCCTCTGAAGAGCAATATTCTCCCCTGTACTGCATGCCTGGCTAGTGCTGCAGAGCAGAGAGGCAAGCCTCTTTGTAAGCTAGACAAGACAAGCAAATGCATACCTGAGGTATGTAGAAGAGTCCAAGCAGATTGGCCACAGCAGTAGAGATCCCGGAGCCAGTTGCACCCACGACTGCTATGGTGGAAGGGATATGCTCAGAGCAGTTGCAGAACTCATCCAGGTTCAAGGAGTCTATCTTGTTCTGGGCCACAAAACTCAGGGTCGCCTCTAGGGCTTTAGAGACTGTATTGCAAGTGTCAAATATCCTGTATCCCAAGGTCATGTTGGGAAGGAGAGTTGGACTGCTGTTTATTTCTTCTATGGCAAAGATCATAGCCTGTAGCCAGCGGAAGCCTCGGAAATTATACCTGGACRTGAGAAACAAATAATAGGGAGTGAGAAGATGTCAAGCAGAGGAGAGGAGACCAGAACTGTGACAAAGAGAAAACAAAAGATTCCAGATACAAAAGGCAAAGTCAACTTATATTACTCAGATCAGTCTTGTGTCCTAGTGAATTCAGAAAGGTTTCTTTTTTCTTCAGTGGTTACAGAAGAGTCATGCATATGCTGCAGGGTTTTGTTCTGATTTTCAGCTCTTCAGGTTTGGGAGCTCAGTTCAGTGGTTGTGGGAATGAGGTGAATTTTTCTAAGCAAGTCCCCTAAAGTCTGGGAAAGTTGAGAGAGATCACACCTGGAGAGGTGGTTTTGGCCTGTCCCTTCTAGTCAGGATGTTAAATCTGAACCTTTCTGAGCAAAGGCTTTAACACAAAACTATCCCTACCGGATTTCCATCTATGCTCCTCTGACATGTTTCTGAATGCAGATGGCAGTGTCTGCTAAGCCCTGTGCTCATCTGGATGCTGTCATGGACTTGATTCAGGGATATGCATGTGTAGATTGCTAGAAGCGTTAGGCAGGTGATGTGAGTTGAGACACTCCGCACTGGCTGCCTCTGGATATGCAGGTGGCTGCTAGCCTCGTTCAGGAAAATTTGAGCATCTGTAACACCTCACATATCTCATACTGGGGAAAAGGGCACAGTCAACCTGGTTATTCCACAGAATAGATAAATACTGTAAATTCAAATCCTAGTATAACTTGTTAACTGGATACTTTGGTACTTCAGTGTTTTCATCAAATAATAACTCCACTCTTTATTATAGTGCTGTCATTCATTTGTTTTAGACAAGAGCTCAGAAGCTGTGGCTAGAGCTAACCCAGGGTTAGGGAGCAGTGTCAGGAATGGGCTACAGCACCTGGGGATCTGTGTTTAGAGCATCACATACTCTAAAAGAACTGTTGATCAAAGTTGTTGAGGTGATCAAAGAAGTTGATATAGAGGTGAGTGACTATTAATCCAAGGGAGAGAGAAGTTTTTTTATGGAAAGCAGCAGAAAGTAGCTTTGCCATGTGGCATTCCTAAGTTTTACTTACTGTGTTTTCTCCTGTAAAGCTGCAAAAGCAACAAGCTGTGCGCCTGTGAAGCTGCCACGTTCTGGGATAATTCAGCCGGAATAGCAGAATCTTTCACTGCCCTTCCTTATGATGCATTACTTGTCAGGAGAGCAGTGAGTCTGCAGAGTTTTGAGTTGAGCCATGAAAACAGGAAGCTGCCAAAGCTGTTATGCTCAAGATTTGTTGGAAAAACTGATGGGACCCAGAACTGTGGAACAGCAGGTAATCTAAGAATAGATTCATTATAAAATGGTAAATTTTAAGTTTCAGATGAGTGGCATTTTGAAATGTTTTGAGATACATTTCAATTAACAAGGTGAAGGTTTTTTAAGATAAGCTATATTCAGTCATGAACTTTCAATCTCTGAGATATATGACCCAAACATTTTTTAATTACTCGATAAAATGAACTGTTTCCAAAATTGATATTAGCTACATCTGTCTTATTCAACATTGAATGAACATAACCACATTACTTCCATTCTAGGAATTTTATCTGGCTTATCAGGGATCAGAAGTTCTAAAGGTATCACATGTAAGGTTTACCTTTAACTGTTAAAAGCATCATTTATTCAACTTCAGTTCACCTCTTCCAGAGATCTTTGGCCAACTTCCAAAAGAGGTTCTGCTCTGAGGTTGCACCTCAAAGAACAGACAACATGGTTTTGTTACAAAGCTCTTCAGCAGCTTTAAGTCACAAGTTTGGGCCAATATAAAACCTTATTTATAATTTATGACCAAACGGACAGCTAGTCTCTTTAAGGTCACTCTCTAGAACATGGATATCCTCTAGAACATGAGATTGTGCATTACATTGAGAAGTAATTTGGTCATTAACATATATTTTTTTTTAGTTCCAAACCATTGAGGAGTGAGGTGCAATGGAAGAGCTCTGAAATAAAAATGCAAGTCTTAGAGGGAATGAAGCAGTGAATGTTCTGTACAGAAAAAAAATGCATTGGGTCAACTAGGCTGCCTCACATGGTCAGTAATGTACTCCAGGAAGACCAGAAAGGCAACAAGGAAGAGCTTTCTGATAATTCTTTTTAAAAAGCTAAATGTATTCACAAATATTTTTAGTTAAAATGAAAACAGAATCTGAAGCAAGGAGCTATGTTCAGGCTCCCAGTGTAAAGGAGAAAAACATTAACAGATTTTATATATTTGAAGGGGAGATTGCTGAGAAGCTAGGAGGTTCAAAGGTACCATTATTCAACTGTGAAAAGCCTCATACATTCCAGTCTATATAAACAAAGAATTAAGCCAGCTCACATTAGATTACACATATGGCATATGACACAGAAGTTAGATTGCGTTTTATGGCTGTTTGACAGCAGTTTAATTTAGATTTTAAAAATTCAGCAAGATTTCAGGTGGTATCTTCAGAATCAGTGAAACTGGACTATCTTCCCCTTGCTTTCAAAGAACTGCGTTTGCCACTTAATTCAGCAGATGCGGGGTAAGGCCTATGATACATAACTACTTTTATTTTCCTTTATGACATGTGTTATTGATGAACTTTTATTTACAGCATTTGGTCTACCTGCTGAAGTTCGGATTGTTTTTATTTTGGAAGGGAAAGGAGGGCAGGAGATGTTGTCTGGGAGCTAGACTCCAAAATGTCTTTGAAATGCTTTTGACAATTTACCTCCAGCTCAACAAGTATGGACCAGGGATATGCAATTTTCCTCAATCGCACCTCTGCTGGTATCAGCACCAGCAGTTCACCAGAAGACAATCAGGTGGGTTAGAGACAAACGCACCTGGCTCTACCTTCTCTAATATTGTGATCCTTAACAGAAGTTCAAACAGGTCTTGTTTTGATTAACTGATACAGTGTTATATCTGATACCATATCAGTGTTAACACTGACATAGTCAGGTAAAGGGAGTTCTGCTAAGCTGGTTTAATTGAAGGAAGATTAATAATTCCTTCGAACCTTGTGAGTGGGACTTGTGTGGGTATGACTCCAGCAAAGGGCTGCAGATAGATTTCTCTTGGCTTGGTGTTTGAAACTGGCAGCATGTTGACCTCGTGCTGCTGCTGTCACTGATGGGACTGTAATGTTCTATCAGCCATGCACAAGTTTCACTGGGAATTTCTATGAAGAAACAGCAACATCCAAAGGATTTAGTGACGGAAGAAAACTTGTCGTTAGACTTCCAGTGTCCAGTGTCTTTAAATAGTCACTGAAAATACGTGAAAAAAGCAGCTTCCAAAACTTATTTTCTGACAGATTATTTTCACAGCTTCATTGGTAGGATCTTGTATTTTAAAATTTCTAAGATGTGCTGCTATGAAAAGTGTCCTGTAAGCTCTAAATGAGAATTTAATGTAAATAAATCAGTGCCCAAAGGTGTAGGTAGGAATTTCAATTCATACTTGTTCTTTAACTGCTTCCCCTCTATCACATCCATTCTCCCACCTCTCCCTCAGGCCTGGAAAATGCAATTCATTCCACTTGAGCTTCTTTCTAGTCCCAGGCAGGAGCAAAAATAGGGAATGAGAAATTAGAAATGACTCTTCCACAAGTTCTCATCTGAATCGTCCAATCCCCAGGGAATGGATGATCTTTGCAGCCCAGTTTGCTGCCTAGTAAACTCACAAGATCTCACTGATTCAAAGAGGTTTCTTTCCAGTTGGTCTAAATGTGTCCATCCGAGGATGTTCAGGAAGGCTAAAATGTCTCAATTAAATGGGACAAAGTAAGGATTTATAAATTAAGGAACATAAAGTCACTTATCTGGTTTGAGGTCCCCAGAGCTCCATGACCTGTGAAAAATGGCACTAGCAATGAGACTGCTGGGCTGATGCTTGAGCACAACCACACACGGGCTGCATGGCCCATGGGATTATGAAATCTGAGATGTGTGTGTGTTTGGAAACTTGTTTCACCCCCAGTCCCTTTTCCTTTCCCCGTGAGGCCAGCACCTCCAGCCTCCCTCCCCACATCACCACCACACAGCTTTGGCCAGACTGTCACTTACAGCATGGGCTGGGTTAGGAAATATGCTGCTCCTGACCCTACTCAGGCTGCTTCTCTAAGTTTTTCCATCTGAAAGATGCAGCCAAAGTCTCTAGCTGTGTGAGGGACTGTCAGAAAGCCCCAAGGGCTGCAGAGCCTACTCATTCTGCAAGAAACCCTGAAGAGAAACCTGAAATTCTGAAATATTGTTTGTTTGCTTGTTTATTTGGTTTGCTTTGAATGGCTCATACCATCYGGCAGGGAAATGCTAATCTGTTAGTCTTCATAGAGGAACAATTCAGAGCTTTGTGTTGCATACTGACCTTCATTTATCAAAACTTGCAAGCCACCAAACTAAAACCAATAGAATTTGAGGGAAAATAAGGACAAGGTAATGTAAAAGCTCTAAACACATCTTTCACTTACTGTCCTATGGCTGATACATACTTTAGCTCAAAAATGTTGACAAAGACTGCTTACATCCCAGATCAYACCAGTATTCTTTTCTTTCTCTCGTGGCTGTATTTACATCCCAATTTCTCTGTCTTCTCTAAATTTCCAATACATTAATAATGTATAATTACTACGAGCACTTACTAGCGCTGCTATTATTAAGACATGCAAAGGTGAGAACTTGGGTCAGTTGTAGGATTCCCTCAGTCAGAAGGGTACAGAGAGCTGCTTATCATTCTCAAAAGTTTAGGAGTAGAATTAGAATTCTTTCATCTCTCAGATAGACATACTGACTCGGTGAGCTAAAATGTCCTGGAGCTGTGCTCTGTGAAACTGTGCACTGTCACGTGAAGATGATGTTTTACCACATAATTTGAAAGCTCTGTGCCACAATGTAGAATCTTGACTGGACTGCTAAACAGAATTCAGGGAATATGCATACAAATTATGATATAGTGACATTATATTGGCAACACTGTATCTCAACACACTAGGAATACATTCTCATTGCAAACATTATTCATTAGAGTAAGAAAGAGCCACGGGTATTGCCCATCTGTGCTATACTACTACTACTACTACTACTACTACTACTACTACTACTACTACTGCTACTAAAATAATGAATCTACCTGGAATTGAAAAAGGACAGAGAAATTAAGTTATGAATAAGCCTCTATGGGTGCTGGCAGAGAAAAGGGGTCATGGATATTGTGCTGTGCTTGGTCTGTGTCTCCATCATATATATCAGATATGTGACAGCAAATGTTATTCGGAAAGTTGCTGTCACAGTACCTCAGGAATACAAACACAGAAGATGTGTTTGTATCAAATATAAGACACTTGGTTGCTTAGGAAATAAACTGTATAAATATTTCTAAAACACAGGAAACAAAATTTCTGTCACTTTCTATATTCCTATCTTACATTTGAGGTGGCAAAATCAGGACCAAGTTTTCACTTTGGATTCTTCAATTCAGTGTTTAAAGTGTGAAGACACATTTCCAGTAGAACCAGTACAAAAAGAACTCTAAAGAAATTGCTAGTGTTCTTTTTTCCTTTCCCTGCTGAGCATAAAGTTTTCCAATAACCATGTATGAGATACGCACAATAGATTTAGGTCAGTATGCATGCTGAATGGAGGAGAAAGATTAAGTACCACAAGAATATAAAGAGTGTACAAATTGAAAGAGCGGAGGGACAACTGTCCTTTGCATTTTGAGAAGCCCTGTTTAAAAGCATAGGGATGGAACTGGCAACAGCTAAATGTCTAGAAAATGCCCTAACAGCACACTGAACTCAACAACATTGAGTTGAACAGTCCTCAACAGAAAGGGAAGCCATACTTCTTATATTGCTTGACACTGAGCTGCAGAAGTGACAAGGGCGTTCCATCCCTAGAGTTTCAGTGGGACCCACAGGTCTTTGTTTGGGCTCAAATCCAGGAGCCTTTCATACCATTTGATTACTTGTTGCTATTCCTGCCCAATGGAGGAGAGGATGAGGAAAGAGAGAGGTGCTCACATACTCCCAAACAACCCTGGATCTAATTTTTCTGTATGATACAAGACAACTCTAATATAGAATTAAAAACTGTACTCAGCCGTCTAAAAAGTGGGCAGATACACAACTGATTAGCCACAGCCTTAGAAAGATACAGCAACACTGGAGAAAGCTCAGAGTAGGGCAACAAGGTATAGAACAGATTTTGCCCCAGGAACAAGCAAGTAGGTTAGGACTCATCAAGCAGGAGGAAGGAATAACTGAAAGGGATACAGCAGAGACTGGTCACATCTCGAACAGCAAGGACAATATGAACAGTGAAGGCTTGTTTGCTTTCATAGGAGCAAGAGAAGCTCCAAGTGAAGTTAGTCACAGTGGGTTCAAAGCAAACAAGATGTGTGTGACCAAGAAGGGAACTGTGTTCTGCTGAAGGCTGTGGATGCCAAAAGCTTACAAGGGTTCAACAAGGGATCAGATTAATTCATAGAGGAGAAATCTGTTGCAGAATAAATAATACTAAAGATGTCATCCCTCATTTAGCAATCCCAGAGCTGCAAACTGGTAGGCACTAGCAGCTTTTGTGAAAGTATTGCCACATGCTTTCCCTGCTTTACTGTTAGCCAGGCATTTGCTTTTGGACTCTTGGAAATAGGATATTAAGCTAGAGAACTTTTGGCTTGACCAGGTATGGCTATTCTTATGTTCCCTTAGTGGATTTCTCATCCTACAAAAGTTTTTGACACTACAAGATTGGAAGGTCTCTTCTTTGGAAAGAAACTGAAACTATAATTTTTTTTTGCAGAAAATATGATTAGACCAATTCCAGGCTAGACAACTGCCAAGAAATGAGGAAACTCAATTAACACTGGCTAAAGTGTCTTAGCTTATGACTTGGTGAACATTTCAGGCTCTTATAGTCAGCATGCTTAACCTGCTGACTACTGAGAATTCAAAACCTGCCCAGAGAATTCAAAACTAAAGGGACCACCCTTGTCTAATGAGACCTCTGAGTAAGTCAGACAACAGAACTTTTCTGAATTACATCCTGCTTGAAATAGAGAATCTCTGTCAAGAAAAATGCCTGCTCTCAATTTAAAATGTTCCAATAACAAGGAATTCACCACAGCTCATAAACTGTCCCATAGATAAACTATCTTCATTATTAAAATCTGATGACCAGATTCAAGAAGTCTTTCTAATCCAACCTCTTCTGAATTGAATCTTTCCTGGAATTGACATTTTCTGGTGAATACATGTGCAAAGAAACTGCTTCCAGCTACCTCTGGTCAAATCATCCCCTTGTTCCTGCTGTAATTACAACTAGCTCTGCAGCTAGATTTCTCCCTTTTATTAAATAGTCTCTCTATATTTGCACAGTGCTATCAACTCACGATTCATCCATTTCTTTGAGGGAGTCAGGTAAAGTGGCCCAAGTACCTGTTCAGTCAAGTCCTTTCCATCTGCCACCCCTTGGTGCAAGGATGAGGACAATACAGATCCTACTCCAGAAAACTTAAGGTGGAAGATGCCTTTTTGCAGACCAGTGTCACCCACAAGGAGCTCCCAATAGCTTCACATGACAGCCTGTCTGGTTGCTCAGGGTTTTCCCAATGTTGGCAGTGCTACCTCGTTATAACAAAGCTTTGAGGCAATCATGCATTAGCAGTACTCCTGAGGGAACAGACTGCTTCATTCTTTTCTGATCCATTCTAATGTGTCCCGGTCAAAATAGTTACTGAGTCTGACACAGCGTTGACAGAAATGAATCTACTTTCAGTTTATAAATATCGGCCAGTGTCCTGTCTACCTCATGGAGCAAATGAAGAAGGCATTGAGAGTTGAAAATACCCATTGCTTTTCACCTTCCACTTTTAAAATACTGCTTCCAAGAGAGGGAAAATACCTAGATGGACATGTCCTGTCCAATATCTCAGTGAGAAACCACACCTGGAATCTGTAAGTGCAGTAAGAATAATGTCAGCAGTTCTTCATCACCATCTCCAACAAAACTGAACTAGATCTCTGCTCTAGGACCAGAAGTCAAAATAATTCTAGACATATTATTCTTTCCTATATGATTCCAGAAGAGGTCTCATGACAGTGAAATGCTTTCCAATGCATGGTGATGACAACATTCGACACCAATTGCATATATTTTGTCCATGTGACATTTCAATTGCAATCAACTTCTGTCACACCTCTCATTCCTAAATTATTGTGTCTTTTATGTGTAGGACTGTAAGGTTAAAAATCCCTCATGTTTCATCATAGAAATGGCTACATTTCAGTAAAAAGAGAAGCTATTTTCATATGCATTACCCCCTCTCCCTCCAAGCCTAAGTGCCAAACATGTAGACAAAATCTATATGCACTGTTTACACTGAAGAAGAGGAAAAGAGGTTGCCCAGAGAGGTTGTGGAGTCTCCTTCTCTGGAGATATTCAAAACCTGCCTGGATGCAACCCTGTCTAACATGCTCTAGGTGACCCTGCTTGAGCAGGGAGGTTGGACTAGATGATCTCCAGAGGTCCCTTCCAACCTTACTGATTCTGTGATTCTGTGAAAAGGGTGAGGAAAGTCTAAGTAGGGAGTTCAAACCTTCATAAAGGTCCTAAAGAGAGAGCTGTTTGTTTAGCAAGATTTTTCAAAAGCAATGAGCTGTCCAGCTCTCACCTCCTCACTTGTTTAGGCAACTAAACAGTTTGCAAAGTGCTTAGAATAAGAGGCAGAATTGGAAAAGAACCTAATATCTGATTTCCAAGCTATTTTTCTATGCACTGACTGTAGTCAAATGAACTTAAAGACACTACTTGTTAATTTACTTCCTTCTTCTAGGAAAGTTTATTTTAGGGTACTATTCAAACATCCACCATGGAGGACAAGATAGATCAGTGTATTTGTGTTTTGGCAGCTTTGGGGAATATATAGATTGCCGTCTTTCACTGACCAAATATTACTTACCATAATCTTTAACATATATACCTTCTGTCTTTATACACCTATTTTTTCTATTATTTACATCATGCTTTCCCATTACCTTGCAGAACTCAATTCTCTACAAGCATCAGATCACAGACCATTATTTACTAGTATAACCTGTCACCACTAGTTGAAAAAGCTTGAGACTCCTCCATCAAGCCTTTTTCTTTTCTTTTTCTTTTTTCTTTTTTTTTTTTATGGCTTACCTTATACACTCCACTGATTCTGGTCTTGATTTTAGATCCTGGTCTTTAGCAGCCACTCCAAAATGAATGGGGAATAATCCTCCAAGAATAATGTCTCCCTTTTTCTGTGCCCGCTGGTTTGGTCCATAGGCAGCAGTGTTCCAGGCAAATACCAAAAGAATCAAGCAGCAGCTATATAAAGTCATTGTTCCTCTTTTCACCAGGAGGTTATAGGATGCAAAAAGATGATGTAAGAAAGCAAGTGGAACTAGTAATGTCAAGTAAGCTTTTTCTTTCCCTAATACAGCACAGGGAAGATTTGTGACACATGTCTGCAGGGAGCTAAGCAACAGGGTGAGAGCCACAGTGCTGGTATTTCTCTCTCTATCTTCTCCATTGCAAACCAACAATTCAGTTGTCCTTGGTTCTTCATAACCAAAGCACTATGGAGAGCTCATCTCTGAGAACTGCAAAAGAAAGATATGAAAAGTGATCTCAGCTACACATCAGAACCCACAGTAGTTCTGCTTTGTCAAATCAACCTCTCTGTATGCACACAAGGCCACCCCCACTCAACAACCTGCCCAGGGCATATCCTAACTTTGAAAGAACAAGTCAGGCAGCAGTGTGATCTCAGCTACACCTTCCCTCTATTGAACACACGTGACTATCCTCAGCCTTTTTCAAACAAATGTCATGGATTCTTTCAGATGCCTAGTTCTATCACAMGTGGGAGGTGGGTTACTAAAACTGCCTATGGCTCTGCATGACTTTAGTCTCAGGAGATCCTGTAAAACTTACAATCAGGCTTCAGTGAGCAGAACACACTGTGGAGGAGACTGGGATAGGCAAGTGGCAAATGAGGAAGCACGAACTACACTAAGAAACAAATCTTTCTCTTAAGCAAAGAACTAAAATAAACTTTTGGTGTGAGTCCCTCCCCTCCTTTCCATTGACTGCTTTTTACTTTTTGGTTGAACTTATCCTTGCTAAAAATGAAAAAAGGCCACAAGAAAGACTTTGTTCATATCACGAATGAAGATGACTTCCAGGGAAGCATCTGAAATCAAGATACTTCTCCATAACAAATTTTGAAGGCTTAAAAGGTTCAGTGGTCCTGTCATTTCAGGCTTAACTATTCTATGGCTTTGAAGCCCTACATCCTGTTGGGATGAGAAATATTGTAGCTTCTCGTGCTCAGTGCATTTCCCCTGCAGCACATCCACATGCCTGCCAAATTAAAGGCTAACTTAATTATAGCATATGAAAATGGCTATGGGTGGGCGAAAGAAATGATAATAAATGTCTCCACAGTCCAGTGGGAATAGGTATAAAAGCTATAGTAAAAAGCTGAAGTTAGTCAAATTCAGACTAGAAGCTAGGCATACAATGCTAATACTAAGGACTTACGGAGCAAGTCATCAAGAGTTTTCAAGTGCTGAGAATCTTTTCTACGATGTTTAATTGTTATGTACTAAAAATGCATTGACAGCTTTAACCTCTACCTAGGCCAATGAGGAACTATGATAGGGAAACACTATGACTTCTGCCACACAGGTCAGACATGATGATCACAGGGGTTCTTCTAGCACACAGGCTTAATAGTTACACATGCTATATGTCCCCCAGGCATTTGGAAATATCTCATGTGTTGTTGTTCAAATAAAAGTCCAGAAGCAGCAGTCAGTAGGAGAAGAAAACCAAAGCTCAGATCATTCTTCTGCCTCAGCAGTCAACACACTCAGAATAGCTGAGTATATGGTGCACTTCTCTGTGGTGGGTTCATTCTAAACTATTTTTTGGTCTTGGCTTGGAAAAAGTGCATTTTTATCGGCAAGCGCATCTTCTTGCTAGGGATCTTTGTCTAGAGATCAAAACATTTCTAAGTGAATAGTTTTCTACCATGAAAAGTGGAATCGTATGTAGGAAGATATGAACTTTGATATGAAAAATTGTGTATTCCATATTCACAAGGTCAAAGTGATGCAATCCAAAGTCAGAAACTCCCATTTGGACAAAATTGGTTGCTGTATCTCTATGGTTGAGTGGGGTTTTCAACACCTTCCTCAAGATCTGACAACATGAAATGTCCAACTGCTGCTAACACTGTTAGTCAGAAAACACTTTGGGACATTCCTCTGGAAAGCAACTGGGTTTATATCAAACTGCTGTAGTTAGTGTATTTAGTATTTGGTTAGTGTATTTAATGTAGTTAGTGTATAATGTATTCTACCACTTGTGAGTGCATTGTTTTAACATCTGACTGGTGTCTTTTATTGACAAGCCTTTTGACACCAAAACAATCAGAACTTTAATCAGAACCAGGACTAGAGGGTGACAGAGCAGTGCTAAAAGTCAAAGCGTGGAAAACTTCTCAAGCTTTCTTCTTCCTTTCCATGGCAGATGGACTGTAGATTTTGCTTTTTCAGTGCCCAACAGAAAAAGGAAATACCTTGCCTCTGTCCAGCTGGGATGTCGTCTTCATCCCATCACTTACAGATTCAAAAAAGGTATGAAAAAGCATACCAGACATTTTGTAAGCTGATGTTCTTTCTCTCCACCTGGCTGAGGCTAAGTCTGTCAGGTCTTAGGGAATGAATTGCTGCAAGTCAAACAATCAATGCAGTCAGCTGCAGATCATTTTCATTCTGTCCTGACTGAGAAAGCCCTCCTGCTATCAGATGCCCCAGGAAAATATTTGCAGTCATCACAAAATGGATGTCTGATCTTATGGCAGGAAACAAGGTCTGCCTCCTGCTGCAGAGGGCTGTACACTGGGGCCTGCTACCCTGACAAACTGCTAGGCTTCCTCCACACACCGTCAGGTAGCTGATGAACGTGCAGCAAGCCCAGCGCTTCAGGAGCACATTGAGTTTACTGCAGATGGAGAGGTCCAGTACACCATGAATGTTCTCCATCTCTGCTCACAGCCCACTCCCTGACTGGGTTTGGAGTACAGTGGCCAGAGCAATCCCTGCTGCCTGCTCTGCCTGTACTGTCTCCCAAGCACTCCTCAGATCAGGCAGCAACACGGGATGCAGTCAAGCAAACTGTTCTGGTATAGTCAGCCTGCTCCTTGCTGACATCTTTACAAGGGCACCCTCCCAACACTGGATGAGCTGATAGCATGGGGTCCCAGAGAAAAAGAGTGAGCAGGGAATGGCTCATTTCCCTGCTGAATCACTTCACCTGGCTTGCAGTCTGCTCTTCAACCATTGCCCAAGAGGGAGCAGGGGCCACAAGAATTGCTCTGGAGAATGCAAATGGTCTGTGGAAGACCATTGCTGTCAAGTGAGCTCTGTTGCATGATGTGGGCATCTCTGGTCCAGCTGGTCCCAATGTGTGTGACATATCCCAGGGGAGCAAAATGCTCTCTACCCTTCATACTGCTGATTGCACTTGCCTGTTTCATTGATCTGACACATCTGGGTGGGTATATCTCCCACCTAACCTCCATTTCTGTTTGGCATGAAAGGCTATTTTAGGAGTTGCTGTTCTTAGAAGTTTTTTCAAGTTGAACAAAATATTTTTATACTGATTTTGGTTAGCTTCTGTGCATGTTCCAGAACTAGCAGCCACAGGAAAATCAGTTACAACAGATCAAAATTGGCTGCCCTTCTTGGTAGTTCAGTAGAGACCCACGTTGTGTAAGAATCTGCAGCCAAAAAATAAGTAAAATGCTCTGCTGGGTGACAAAGTATTATTAAAAAACAAAAAATAATACAACTCTTATTATACTCAGTTTAAACTTGCTTAAAAAGTGTACTAGCTTAGATACCTCTGCCCCATTGTAGAATATAGGACACATCAAAGCAGCTAAGAAAGCCAGGGAAAATTGGTGTGTCCAGGAAAGAATTCAGGGTTAGAAAGCTGTTGTTGTTTAGATTAACATGAATTAAAGAGAAGATCTGAAATGATAAACAGTACATGGCAGCAACAGGCAAGAGCTCAGGGCTGACACTTTTGGATAAAGGGAGAGAAGAGCAATATGGAGCTCCAAGAGGACAGAGTCCCCTTTCTGTAGGGAGTGCTCTGCCAGCATCTGTTAAGAGAGCAAATGGGATGAGAGGAGTGGGACATCGGTGGCATGTCAGCCATGCTACTATGGAGCATTCTTGTTAAAATATTGCTAGGTATGAGACTATGAGACTGGCATGAATAAAATATTACAAATCACATGGTAGGCAATGGACAAAACATTCTGTCCCCAGACTATGGGCAGGCTGAGGAGTTGCCCCAGCCAGCAATGCAGCCTTTCAGGAGAAGAGACAGGAATCCTAGGCAAAGGGCAACAGGGGAAAGAGTGCCTGATTTTTTGCTTCTTCTGTAGTGGAAAGAAAAAAGAGAAGCCAATATAGTACAATAAGATGAGGGCCAGCATAGGCAAGGCCTTGCAGAACAGTACTTAGAGGCAAGATGTTTGAAACAGAGAAGAGTGGTTTCTGGAGAAAAGTTGCAAGGAGATGGGATGGTCTGAATAATGCTGTTTAGCCTAAGGCACACTTTCGCTTCCCCCTTCCAACTAGCAAAGAGACCTGGGAAGCTGCATGCTCCTTCAGGGCCAGAGATGGAGGTGCCCAAGAAAGGGCTTTTCTGAGYCTGGACAAGGAATAGTGCATAGGACATTGACTTCACCAGCTCCTGTGAGAAGAGAATGAGTTCAAGATCACAGTCTGCTGATATATCACTCAAGTTTCCCAGGTTTCTGCTTTTGGTTTAATATGGCTTTCATTTACTTTCGTGGTTCTTTGCTTACAAAAAAAGGGAAAGTTTTCATCATGAAGGGACAGACAATGGTAATTTAGTTTTTATTTTAGTTTTGGTAATTTACTAGAGAGTAGTTGAAGTGTTATATGTAGAAAAAGTAAATCTGTGTTCTTATTTCTGCTTTCTCATAGTAGACAAAGTTGAAATGCAACAGATCTTAACTAATAAAGCACAGTTCATTTTAAAACACTATTTGTGTAAATCAGTGCGACAAGGTTTAATTCAAGAGCACTAAAAGGGATTGGAGAACAAAAATTATTCATTCATGGTATAGAGTAATACTTGGTAACCCTTTGAATAATTTGGAACTAGTTGTTTTCAAGGAGGAGACACAGAATCGAACTAATGTCACAGATGCTGTCTATGAACAGGATGGGCTGTGTATATATATCCCACATCCTTGAGGAAGAAAGCGAGGGATAGATTCACAAAGATACACTGGCAAAAAAAGATGCAGATGCCTGGTAAGATATCCAGAAAAAGCAAAACTAGATGCATGTTCAGCTCCTTGTAAATCTCACTGTGTCAAAATTTTCAGCTCTGCATATTTAAATGCCTTCTATAGCTGGGACGCCAGGTATCTCCARCTCATTTAATATAAGACCCAATTCCCCCAGGTATTTTCCAGTGCTCTCCATGCGTGAGACTGAAAATATCTGAAGATACCAATTTCGTGATGAACAGTCATTTGCTTGCTGCCTTTTCTTCCAGCAAATCTTCCTTCAGTCCTCTTTTCTTTAATTGGATTAAGATTATGGGCCTCTTCCTTATTAAAGGAAAGCTTTATGCAGCCAAAGATTGAATTATCTGCTAATGCATGCCTGAGGACATCGACAAACTTAGCAAAATACAGGTGGAAATTGTATTGCTAATAGAACAAATTACTGTGCTCCTGCAGTTTTCAGCTAATAAATTAAAAAGATTAAATTAACAAGCAACTGAATTAACAAGGAAGCTTATTATCTATTACTATTTTCTTTCCTTTGCAATATTTTTACCTTTGAAACATTATTTACAGCTTGTCACTGTTTTGACTATAAGCTCTTCAAATGCAGAACATCTTTTTGTATTCATTTATTTGGTAAATATAATTTCATGAGACTTCTGTCAGAGAAATCTCAGAAAATCAGTATTTAAATTTTTGGACGCTGCTCTATTTTTTAATTTCCCTCCCATTTTTTAGTATTCTTTTAACTAGGCTTCCTTTTTCCCTTTTCCTTTTTTCCTTTTTCCTTTTTTGTTTTGTAATTGCCAGACCTTTAAACTTTGAGCCCTCTTGGAAATGGAAGCGAAGTATCAGCCATCTCACCTAAACTCCAGTGGAGGAATTTAAAATTCCTCCAAGAAAACGGGGAGACAAATGCCACTGTTGTCGTGGCAGACAGTACCTGAAGGAGGAGAGAAAATGCCCTAGAGCAGCACAGGCATTGAAGCGATTGCAGCAATCCTTGCAGCAGCTGCAGATTTGCTAGTTGAATGACTCTTTCAGTTGTCAGGAACCATGCAGAAAAGTCAGAAATGTTCAATCAAACTTTATCTTTTCTAGCTGAATGTCATGTTCATGACATAGATTACTTAAGAAGTACTTCTTACTCAAATAGTAACTAACCACAGTTTCAAAGGGCAGCTCCTCATACAGTAACTAGGTTGGAGAGGATCTTGAGGGGTTATGCAATCTGTTGAGAGGCTCAACAATACCTGTACTTTTCCCAACATATGTTGTTTAAAGCCTTCCAGTAAAGGAGACCTGCTAAATTCCCAGGGCAATCTATTCCAGTGCTTCTCTGCTCTTAAAGATGCAGCTGTTCCCTCACATCTAACTTGAATGTTCTCTGTTGCAACTTAAGCCTATTTCTTCTTATCTTATCCATCATAGATTATTTTCTTCTTCATAATGGTCTTACCTGGAATTTGAATTTTGTTATCACTTCCCCCTTCTCCTCTTTTTTTAGACCAAGCAATCTAAATTCATTTAATCTTTTTTCACAAACAATKCTTTTTTGAATTCAGATTATTCTTATTTCTTTCCTCTGGACTCTCTCTAACATGTCTCTATATTTAATGTAGAATAGTGCCCAGAAATGAACACAGTGTTCTTGAGTCCTTACCAGCACTGGGCAGAGTGGTGTGATTACTTCATGCGTCTTGCAGGCTACAGCCCTGTTTATACATCTCAGCATGGCATTGTCTTTTTTGGAACAATGTGATGCTGTTGACTTGTGTTCAGCTGATGATCTACCATAAGTCAAAGTTGAACATGTTTATATCCACAGGACCATGAAACTTCACAAGAAATTTTCATCTTTCAAAAGCTTTTCACTCCTGTTCAGATCAAAACTGGAACTTGATAAACTTCTTGTGATCAGCTTGGATACCACAAGACAGCCAACAAGAACCCACTTGCTCAAGCTCAGCTTTCAGTATCTTTTTACAGAAGGGAGCCCAGAAAGATTCTTGGCCTCAGCCACGTCACGTGGCAACAGAGCTGTTCCAGTCCAAGAGATGCTGAAGGAACCCAGTCTCCCACACAGCTGGCTCCGGAGGGCTATCCTGCCCTGGGAGGCCTGGATGATCCACAGCCAGCACAGCCTATAGGTGAGGCTACCCTGCAGCTATGGTGTCAGGCAGTGTGAAGGAGACAAGCCACCCGCCTGGCCACTAGGGCCGGCTGGACACAAAGCAAGAGCCCATGAAAACTCCAGTTGTGTTTCAGCAAAGCATTGCGCCCACCAGGAGGCTTCCACAGAGCTTCTTGCTTTTTATAAATTACTATTTTCTGATGAAATACTGTTTTGTCAGAAAATCTTCAAGCACTTCCTGTTCAGTTTTTGCTTGTTGAAGTCTTCAAGTTTCTGTATCTTTCTAAAAAGTCTGGTGTAGCTCAGCCAAGAGTCATGCAGCAGATACAATAACTACTGCCTCAAGAGCTATGTGATGTGTTATGTTGGTGTCAGACTAGATATTCATCAAGGGTTTTGTAGCATTAAGTCTGGGTCTCATTAACCTTTACTCAATGGATAGCTTTAAGTCATTACAATGACAGAAAAAGCTTAGCAGATATCCTGCTATATCTTGAAATTCCCTGTTAATGCAAGGCATACAATTAAATCACAGTAAGGGTGAAGCTATAAGCAGCACACCTGCCCCCAACAAACCAGTAAGAGATTCAGAGAGAAGAGAAATCACGGAGAAGGTGCATGTGGCGAAGTCTGTGCCTGATCTTATTGCTCAAGACAACTTAAAGAGGGCATTTCTGTGTAGAAATGGACAATGAACATAGGGCACAAGCCTTCACAGACAGTTTTAGACACTGAGGTGCTAAACAGATTCTAATTCTGAAGTTTCATGACAGTGTGAAGAAAAAGTGAATTGTTCATGTGCATCACTAAAGCCTTCTTGCACCTGTTCGGTCAAAATGAGAAATCAGCACATCAAAGATGCAATCAAAATCAGGCTTCTAGTGCGCTCAAAGAGAAGAGTCTCACAAGGGGTGTTCTCTGCACTAGGTGGAATTCTGCTGGCAGGAATCAGGATGCTAATATCCTATTATGTTACAGAAAACAAATGTTAAAAAAGATACTTCACACTCACATTTGGTATCAAAAAAGTTAAGAAGAGGCTAAAAATATTTCATACAAATCAGCCATGACACTGAAGAAGCTGCTGAAGCTTCTAAATACAAGATCTGGCCAGGCCAAATGAAAAAAAGTCATTTGGAGGAATAGCCCCCCAGAAGGAAAGTAGACCTAGAATGTGTTTAAGTTAGCTATAAAAAACTTAAGTAGTTGTCCTAGAGTAACATTCTCAGTTCTCCAAGATAAACGAAATATAAAAGATATATAGTAAACCAGACATTTGTTTCACACTTAGTTTTGCAAGATCTGATATGCCCAACATTGTAAAGTTTTTCAATGGGTCTGCATCTGCTGGGTAGATTAACGTAGTTTTCATAGTTATAACATTCTTTTCAGGTAATGGCCATATAACTAGTTCTGCTTTAACCCTAAGCTAATGAACTGGTGTCAAAATAGTAAAGTACCTACTAAGAAAGAGTGTGGAGTCATACTCCTCTGTATTTAGGACTACAAATTGCAGACTGGTCAAATCTGCCGTATGCCTAGGCAATCGTTGTTGATATTCTGTTTAACAGAACAACTTGAGAACAAGAAAGCTTGAACTGTTCAAGATTCAAATCAGTGGGAATGGGGAACTGCAGATATAGAAAAAGACAGCTAGGACAAAATGAAACACTTTGTTCCATGAAGTCCCAAACAAACTTGGTGGCAGCAACAACATTCAAAAAAAGCATCAGTCTCTGACTTTTGCATAAAGGGCAAAAAATCTAGACTTATTCAACTCTTTAGGCAGCATTTACCAGGTATGGGTTTAGTGGGAGATTACAAGGCCTCTGATCTCCCTAGTACTTCAGCAGTGGCTCATAAAATGGACACGGTTCCCATGCCAAGCAACTTAGCTGGGATTGCTTGGCTTTATAGCAACTGCCTTTCAATCAGGACTGCATCTGACTTTGAGGTTCACATAACACTTTTGAAATAACTTGCATTCAACCAGTAGCATGTATATCACAGTTCAAAATCCCTAATTAGTGTAATTTGGTCCCAGGAATTGACATCACTTTGTGGAAAAAATTCTGTGTTTGGCAATGCTAGGAAGCAAAACAGAAATGGTGTAAGAAATACCATAGAGATTAATCGAATGCTCTCTGCTAACATCATTAACTGTTAGCAGATGCTGGGCTACATGTGGTTTCTGAAAAGTGAATACTTGATGGAAATGTATGCAGAGGGCAACCTATGACTTTGGAGTCATTTCTACACAGGCATGGCTGAAAACCTATTGGCCACGCTGCTGTAAAATAACCAGATAAGCAACTCCAGGGGCCTCATGGGCATAACTGATTTCTTCCCTCTGAAAGATAAAGAGTTTTCTACAGTAAGAGCTAAAGCTCATTTCTCCAAGAAAAAACACAAGACTGTGGAACAACCTCCAAAGAGATTCATACCATGCCACAAATTCTCACCTTCCCATTCATGTGCTTTCTCCAGAATAAATGTAGCAAAAGTGCACGCGTATGTATAAAAGGGATTACTGAAATGTGTCAGGACGTTAAAGCATCCTACCAACTAAAGCATTCTGCTGTGCCCACAGTGGTCACCAGAAAAATGGCTAGAGAAGAAACATGTGACAAATTCATTATATTGCTTAATAAACTGCTAAGAAATGCTTAGGAGCTACAACACCATTCGTGCACCACAGCAGAATGGGAGGGCTTCAAGGGCTATCCAGGTTCCAGGGAGTTCCAGTTGCACAGCAGCCCATCTGTATCTTTCTGAAAAGTTGCCATAAGCCAACCAGTGACTGTCTACCCTAATTTATGCTGGGAGCTGCATTATACCTGCAAGCGATCTCAGATTTAGAGAATTTAGGAATCCATCTGGTCTTCCTTGTAAAGCTGTTCTGTTTTGCCCCTCTGTGTTCCTGGCTCTGATCTCCTTCTCTTGCCATGTCATGGTTTACTAACTTTGTTGTTTCCTGTCTCTGGGTTCTGCTGAAACCTACCACGTTGTCAGTTATTTCAAGTGGATGAAAAGTTGTCTTAGATATAATACCAGTCTAAGGCTCCATCAATTAATTTTCTCTTCATTTTGGGGGAGATTGGGACCCTTAAGAGTTGCTATAAAATAGAAGGTGAAATATTTTACTAAGGTATCATTTTTTAATGATACAGTATCTCTAACTTCTCTGTCTTCTAAAGATAGTCCCTCAAACTATGCTAAACAGGATGTATTACAGTGACAGTTCATTTACTGCACCCCATATTTTTGGAAAGTAACTAGACCCTCCTGGATAGATGGAGGAAGAAAGCCTGGGGAGTGCTCTGCAGGATGAGCACCGCATACATCCTTTTGGGAATGTGTATTCTCCATTGGGATGTTCTTTGCAAAGTTTGATTAGTTCAGACTTTGCCTGCAAGTGAAACAGTGAGGCATTCAACCTGTGTGCTTTCCAGGGTACCTTACATTCCTGCATATTAAGCAAGTCTTTTCTCTTACATCCATTCCAGAAGCTTTGCCAGCAAGTGACATCCAACTGAATTGCTCTTAATTTCTAATTTTCAGGATTAATATTTTTTCCAGAGATGGCCCTAGAGAGAGTGGGGACTGGTGAGGGAGACACCAAAGTAGTCTGTTGTCTGTAAGAAGTTGACATTATATACCTTAGCTCCACGTTACTCAAAAGAGTTCTCTTGCACCTTCTGAGTGGCCAGCGTAAACTATTCTTGTTAGCAGGTTGAAGATGATAGGACATGAAATAATAGAGTAAGAACACTCATTGGAGAAAAAGCAGAAGTATCTGGCTGTATTTTTCTGAGTGAAGCAACCACCTTTTGATCATTCTCTTACGAAATAATAGGAGCAATTAAGTTGAGATCCTATAAATAAACATAAGAAGAATCTGGGTTGTGTCAGCAAAATTCTTCTTTCTAAAACTTTCTATGATATAACAGTATTAGTTATGGGCCAGTAGAAAAGTCAATTTGTCTGTGAAGTGCAGCTTTGCTATTAAGTAGTATAACAGTTCTGATAGCAGCTTGGTATGGTGTTGTGGAAAGTGATGTTCTCCCAGTGCTGGCAAGTGGAAGGGTCTTTGACATGACAAATGCTTCTTTCTCCTGGCTAGACAGCCTTATACAAATCACTTCATTTGTCTGGGGCTTGGTTTCCTAGCTTGCAATAGCAGCCAGTAATCATCTCAGAAATTTGTTGCGATTATACTTCACCTATGTCAACAGAACTGAATATCACTTGAATCAAAGTTGGTTAAAACTTTTCTCTAGTAAAAAAATACAGATTGGAGAGTTGAATATTTCCCCCAACTTGACTTTGTCACTGCTTGCCAGGGAAAAAATGTATTTTGCTTAGTAATTTCCTTTAATTTTACTTGATGTAAAAAAAATCCTGAGTCTGAAACAAAATACTTTATTTGATCCTATTTTTTTCTACAGAATCCTCAGTGAACCAAACAATGAGGACAACTCTTATTCTGAGCCAATTTCAACATAAATCCAATTCAGAAAAACACTTAAGTATGTGCCCAACATTATTGAGACTTGATTTTAATGAAATTTAGTAGAGTCTAAAAGCTTAGCATGTACTTCAGTGGTTTGCTGAATCAGAGGCTAGACCAACTCCTGGCTGGCTGCTCCATTCTAGTTTATACTCTTACTGAAAACAAATATACACTTTCTTTGTATCAGACRGTTTATTTTTACATTAAGTCCAGTATGACTTATTAATAAGTCCCTTCAGATTTTTTGTGGTCTTTTTTCTACCTTTTCTTTTACATTTCTAGTACTATACTGTCCCAGGATGTCTTTTTTCCCCTATTTTCCTATTGCCTATTTTCTCTTGTCTACAGTTTTCTAAACTGAATAATTACTGTTCCTTCTCCAGCTTTCTTCTCTCTTTTCCTTTAATTCTAATACAAAAAAGCTCTTCCCTATTTTTTATATTTCTCTTATCTGTATGCTACATGTAAAACCCCCCCGTTAGCTCCTGAAAAAGTCAACGTGAATGGGGAGCTGAGAGTCCCCCAGAAAAAGAAAATATGTTCAATGTGAAGGCAGTCTCAGTAAAATCATGAGAAATGACAGACTCTAGCAAGGATAGAAATTTTGTTGAGTGCATAAAATTCACTAAATACACACCAGTGGAAGGCAGAGAAGAAAATCAAGAGTAGTAGCAATGCAGGCATGGGGGGAGGTGAGTGACTAGCACAGAACAGGGATATGTCCCACTCTCACCCTATGGGAAGAAAACAGCAAGTTTTGCTGACTCTTCCTTGCAGAGTTGGCTTGTGTGAGCATGTCCCACGGGGGCGGAAGCACGAAGCGGAACACAACACTATAGGCTATATACTGAGCTCTTAACAGGTCCGATGACCTTTATCTGCCTATGCCATGAGCTGGAAGATAAACATGATGTGGAAGGACATGTTTACCAGTTATGATTATTTATATTATTCACCTACGAAAAGCTGGCCAGCTGCATTTCCCGACAGAAGTTGTCAGTAAGATGGTATCACAGACCCATGACACACTTTCAGTCATGTTAAAGGAGCAGGTGTGTCAATACCCAGTGCAGCTCTCCCTTATTACTCTAGCTGCCTTTTTCAGGGATGCACTACACTATTTAAAACTCTGGCATTAAGCAATCTTTCCATGATGTTTTATAAAAGATGAGGAGGACAAGTTCAAAAAATTTTTTTTTGAATAATTCCACTCAGATTCTTCATCACACTCCTTGTAAATCCTACAGACATTTGTTTTCTGCTCTGTAAGGTATGAGGACAACAGGAATTGCCATCTAGATTCAAATCAGCAGTTCATTTGGCATGAGAACCTGCCTCCAGCAGTACCCAGTGACATCTGCTTCAAAAACATTCTGCTAGACAATTATAAAGTAAGTATCTCATGGAGAACATTCCCAGCTCCATTAGTWAGCAGTTAGTTAATGTCTTAAGCAAACAGTTTTGTGAAAATTGGCCCTAGTTTAATAACGACCAGTCCTTGCATGAAATAATGAACACATTAACTTTATTTGAGCTCACTTCTCTCCACAGCTAGAGGAAATAATACATGCAGCATTTAAGTATCTACACACATTCCTGCAAATAAAAGTATAGCCCTGAATGATATTCTCCTATTGGCAGTCCCCCATCACTCTCCCTACATGACAATAAGACRTCACACTATATGCTGTGATATCTTTTTTATTTTACCACTGTTGGAGGGTACCAGTAGCTCTGAAGGGTCATCAAAATAGATCATGAGCCTTCACCTCAGCTTTTTCCTGCAAATTCCAGCAGTTTAGCTCAAAATGCTATGAAGACGAGATTAAACTAAATGGGCTAGATTTGGCACTGAAACAGAATGGGAGCATGGTTCTTGCTGTGGAGATTGCAGAGTGAAGTATATGCTTACGCAGGGGTAACATCTCAAACCACTCTGCTAGATCCAGAAGAACTTGTACAATCATGTTTAAGTGTGCATTTCCTTTGACAACATTTATCTCAACAGATCTGCTATGATGATTTTAAACGAAAAAGATTAGGAATTGTACCYTTCTCACTTCCAGATTTGTTCAGGTAGAGAATTCAGTATTACATCTGATTCTACTTTCATATTCTGCGAGAAGTTCCATACAATTTAGCTGGTAGCTGAAGTATTGCTCAGTGTAAGTAGAAATAGCAGAACTAGGTGAAGGCAGGCACAAAGATTTCATAGCAGCTTGGGAATAGGAGCAAGTGTGGGGTTTGTGTCATGGAAACAGCTGAGGAAAACTTGGCTTTATTGCAAAAGCTGGCACAGTAAGAATAACCTGAAGGTCCTCAACTGGAAAGGAAGCTTGGCTGCTGGAGTACAATTGTCCCGCAACAGAGTGGAATCAACCAGGAGTGCTACAGACCTGGGGGCAGGCTGGAGTAGGGAGTGAGACCTTGACCAGCAAGGAAGAAGTGAATGCAAGAACCCATGGAAGATGCATGAAAGCTCTCAAATTTTTGCCCTTTTTGCTAAGTCGTTCGGAAATCAGAAGAGATTATGGACAGTGAACTGTGAGCTGCTACTCTGGCCAAGAGACTGGTCCTAGACAAAAGCAGCTACATAGGTCTAAAATAATTAGGATTACCAGAGAGAGGAGAGTGGAGACCCCTAGGCACAGCGACTGACAGAAGAGACCTTATGTCTGAACTTCAGTGCATTCTGCTAACACTTAGTTGCTTTGTGCACAGCCACATTATTTGACCACAGTGTGGCAACCCTAGTTAACATACGGTGCTTTTTCAAATAATATCTTTTTCATAGACTTTTTTTCTCCTCATTCTGAAGGTGATCTTTCTGGAACACAAAAACACCCAGGGTCACACTCCAATGAGCCCCAGCCACCTCACCTGCCTGCCAGCTCTGCAGCTATATGCGCTTCATCTCCGGGACGACGGTGTGACTTTTGGAGGCTCCATGCCTCATTTAGCCTTGGTAATGGCCTAATTGGGTTGGAAAAATGCAGGAGCAGGAGCGTGATAAAAAACAGCTTTGCTATGCTTATTTAAGCAAGTGGAAAAAAGAAGAAAAATGAAAAGAAAAGGAAACCATTTCCTACCTTGACTAGATACTTATGTGTCTATCTTTGTTTATAATGGGGAATTATGCTGACTAGCTGGGTTGCTGTCAGGACTATGGCAAATGAATGAAATGACAGCCCAGGAACCAACTTTGATGGGTTTCACTTCCTGTAATGGTTTCCACAGGAATAAGACCCCTCACCCACAGTATATGACTCCACTCCTGAATAGTTCTCAGTAGTGGTAGAGTTAATGGGTGATTTCATTAGATATGCAGGAGGGGAACTAAGGAAATTCTAGTAGAAAGAGTCACTATTCAAGATACAGGCCCACTTGCCAGCTCATGTCATAAACCAAATTTCACCTTTCTTAGCCCTAACTTTCTCCTCACCTGGAAGGATTTTTGCTCCTTACAAAAGGAAAAGCATTCTGCCCACTCTTGACCTCCTCCTATAATTTTGCCTGAAAGTCTATAAACTTCCAAAAGAAGGAACTATTATCTCTGCCCTCCATAAATTTCAGGAAAAGAACTGGAGGGAGACAAGAAGCAGTCCATTTTTATATTTCAAAATTTGAGAATCCTTTCTTTTAGGGATCTATTTGTCCAGCAAGGACGTAAGTGCAAGACCGGGGGTGAATCAGATTCCCTTTCACTGAAACACAAATCTAAAGTGTATTTTACTGTCAAAATGGCAGCCTTCCCTTCTGATGGGCTTTTTATTGTGGGCTTCCATGATCCCCACAAAATTCCAGATATCTAACTGATTTTTGTTCCTCCCTTTTTTCTCTCCGAGGGGATTAAATTTAGTATCTCAAATTGAGACCTCCTTAAGCTGAAACCAAGATGGCTCGTATAGCACTGAAGTAACAGAAGTGAGTAGGAAAGCTATACTAGCTACTGTGTATAGGCCAACTTATATTCTTTTTACCGCTCTGCCTTGGGGACTGGTACAAAATACATTGTTCTATACTTTGGTCGTATGAATAATAAGGCTTCCAGAGAGGGAAATTTTGCTGACTCAATTGCCAGTAGACCCTACTATAAATGAGAATGCATCTTTGTTGGAGACTTTTTAAAAATCTAGTTGATTTCTGGTTCTCTTATTTACAGCAGAGCTCTATAAACAGTTTCACTGGCATGAAAGTGGGCAGAATTAACACAACGTGGACCAAGAATGAGTAGCCAGAGTGAAGAAACAAAAATCCAAGGATTCTCAAGCAATCCCTCCTGCTTCCTTTGGCAATCTCTGTGGAATTGTTCCTAATCACTTTTTGCTCACGTTTTCTGTCTGCTTCTTACTACAATTTCCTTGCTAATTGGAAATAATTTATGTCAGCAGGGATGCGCTCTTGCTAAGACACATTTGCTGTACCTTGCATGTAGCCAGTACCAGAAGTTTTACGGAGTTTTCCAGAGCATTAGGGATAAAACAGAAGTTTCCCTATGGAAGCTAGAATAGCTCAGCAAAAAACACATTTCTGATGGATGAGAAGATTTAACTGCTTGCCTTGAACTAGCAATTGCCTAAGTACCAATAACTCTGATATGGTTACATTTATCATATGCATGCAGAATGTGGCATCAACCAGTAATAGAGAATTGGTTGCAAAATGTATACTGGCACTTTAAACAGGATTTAAAACAACTGATAGCACAAAGTCAAATGGGAAATGTAGAATTAACTGTTCAGCCTACCTTATCACAGGCCAAAAATGCACTTTAAGCATGAGAATATTTGTACCAAGTCAGAAACTGTCTGGGCTTAAAGACAGTCATAAAGCATATTAAAAATCTCTTATCTGTAGCATGGAGGAAAGAGGAAGTAAGTGGTTAAGGCACGTAATTCATAAGTTACAGTTTGCAGGGAACTTATGAGGATGTTAACAAAATCAAAGAAATACTAGTAGTTAACAGACATAGGGAGACAAAAAGATATTTTTAAACATATTAGATAAAGCTTGAGATTGGCCTTAAGCCCATTCCTACATGTGGGTGATAAAATCATAAATGATAATATAGAAAAGATGGAAATATCCAATAAATATTTTGTCCTTTGTACAACGTTTTGTCCTTGGAATGAAGCAGGAGAATGTATCATCCCATATTACGTCAGCATAACAAAATTCACTGTAGGTAATAAAGGGAGATGTGAGACAAGATCTGCTAAAATTAAATGTTTTCAAATCAACAGGCCTGGAGTCTTACATAAACTCAATGAGGAGTTCTCCGAACCATTAGTGTTGATACTGAACAACTAACTCATGGAAAACTGGGAAAATTCCAAAGGGTCAGAGAACTGCAAATGTATTGTGGTATGAAATATCTATTAAAGTATATTAAAGAAGGATGGTCCAGGAAATTACAGGCAGATTACTACAATATAATTTGAGTACAATAACGAAATGAGTTAAGTCAGTCAGCATTCTTTCAAAAAATAACTAAAGCTAAAGTATAATTAATGTGAATCATGTTTTCAAATAAATTCACTGTTCTTTTTTGAGAGCGGATTTAATAAAGGGAATGGTGAAGATACAGTACTCCAAGAACTTCTCCAGGGTATATGATGTAACATATTTAAAAATTGCAATTAATAGAGAGATTCAAAACTGATTTACTGACAAACCTCAAAGATTGTTTTAAAAGGGATAATATCAATGGGTGGGATTATTTCTAGAGAGATCACTGGGAGATCATTCTTACTGTGAAGCTGTTCAATATTTTTTAGTTGGTTATCTACATAGTAGTATGAAATTTGTTTGAAAACAAATACTGGGTTTTGGTAAAAATGGAAGAGATCACAAAGACTAGCAGTGAAGAAAACACTCCTGTATAAATGATCACTAGTGATGAAGTATATGAAACTGCAAGTCTCCCATGGAGACTACTGGTTGCCTGGATTGTCCTCAACATACTCATGTTCCTGGTAGCTCTGTACTGAGATGAATTCTATAATCAGATCTCATATTTCTAGGCTTCTGTTGATAGTCAACAGGAGGTAGAGAACAGTTCTTTCTTATGCCCAATTTACCTGTGCATTGTAGGATGTTTGAAGGAAGACAAGCTTCATTGATTGGCAGCAGCTAGAATTGGACCTTGGAAAAGTTGCACCAATGTTCTTCTAGGACACAAAGAATCTTTTTTCTTAAGTATGTGTGTTGGTCTATCTTGCTCACATGCTGAGGGTCAAATTTAAAGTCAGATATGGAATTGGGAAGGAATTTTCCATCCTATGAAGACTGGCGAGAATCCCGAGTGCAGCTAACTCACTGTTTTCTCTTCTTATCTCTCTAGTCTAGCACAGAGAGATGCAAGCAACAGAAAGTTAAATGCACAGATCTGATAGATTTATAAAATCTTCAAAAATAAGGCACATTTCTTTAGGGGATACAATGACAGCATGACTCAAAGAGATATTAGTATTTAGGTAAAGCATAAAGAGTAGCGAGTATCTGAGTAAAGGAAGGGTATATATGATGTTATATGTCTCATGCTAACTTCACTGCAAGCTTCTTGGGGCATTATACAAGCTTCATGCTTCACTTTTGAAAGCCAATAGGTGTATAAAGTGTGCACAAGTATGTCACTGTCATAACATGAGAACACTATGACATTGGACTTAATTGCAGATTCTAGAGTCTGGTTGTTGAGGAATTAATTCACTTCACAGCAGAGCTGTCATGTTTCAGCTGCTTAGACATTTCTCTTAGACTGTACCAAAAATTACCAGAAAAATATCTGTAAAAGTTGCTCCTAGTTTTAACAATTGCAACTACTTCTGATGTTGACATATTAACTTACTGACAAAGGAAGTGTTTCCTATAGTGTCAGCATTGTAAAAGTTGAAGTCTAGGTCACATGTATACTTGTCTCAAGAATAATCAAAAAACCCTGATAAGTACCAGATCCAGAGTCCTTGTGCTGTGGGTGCTACCGTAGCGAAGCAGAACAAGCTCAGCTTGATTTTCAGATAGCAGGCTAAACCTGCAGTGTTAGCAGTGGTGCGATACTTTGTTTTGACTTACAAACTGAATAGAGCAAAGACAAAGCCTCCAAAGAAGAATAAATATAGACTAGCAAGAGGTCATTTCACTGACAGTTCGCTTTTATGACAGCTACCCGTGCTTATAATGGGAAGTGCGAACGCTGCACCTAAAAACTGATTCTGTAACCCTCCTGTGGCTTCTGACTAAAGTGATGTAGTATTTTCTCCTCTTTTTTTACTGTATAGATTCAATACTTGGAACATGTCCTTGTTAAACCCAAGTCTGCCAGATCTGAAGCCAGCAAAAGAAGCAAATATGTGATACAAAGAGAAGGGGAATAGCCTTAAAATTAATCTACCTCCAATCTATTAATCTAATGTATTATCTAGAAAAAATGGTCATATTATCTCCCTTCCCATTATAGACAAGGGAACCTGAGATGTATCATAGAAATGCACTTGAGCAAGTTTGGATTTTTGTAATCTATAAAACTCCACAAAAATACCAGATAGGTCGTAAAAACATACCATCACAAAGGTAAAGGCAAAAAACATTTAGAAATTGACTGGGAGCAAGAAATTTTAGTCTAATTGTTCAACCTGCTCTTTGTTTTTTATTGATTACGTCTGGCAACATTGACAAAAAGCCTTGCTCAAAGACACAGCACAATCATCTCTTCAAATAGTAAACTGTCAAGGCAGATTGCTCCTAAATCTTCAGAAGATGCTGTATTTGTCTCTCCTGATATTTGCAAAGTTAAGGGAAACAATTTCAAACAAAACAAAATGACCCCCATTGGTTCTTCTGTAAAGAAGGAAGGAGAACACAAAGCTAACATTAGCATTTATAATCTTTTTCTGACCTCAACCCTTTAGGAGGGAAAACATTACTAAAAAATGTAGTAAGAAGTACCACAGTGAACAATCACATCAGTAAGATTTCTAGTGCTCGCCGTATATGTTTTATTTCTTGCCTGCTTTATTTCTTGTTCAGTCATTTATTTTCTGTGTAATGTTGAATGCATCAAAAGCAATCTCTGCTTCATAAGCCAGTAAATGGAGAGAG
Source organism: Rhea americana (assembly GCF_003343005.1). Classification (NCBI taxonomy): domain Eukaryota; kingdom Metazoa; phylum Chordata; class Aves; order Rheiformes; family Rheidae; genus Rhea; species Rhea americana. The sequence continues at coordinate 1,482,749 of NW_028187111.1, forward strand.
TAAGAATTAGCTCTGACCGCTCCTATGGAGGATGCTGAGATTGAGTCATTTTTCCTCAGTAAAATAAAGGGACAGAAGAGTATTATATATAAAATTATGATAATGATACTGCACACTCCTCTCATAGCTTCTCTCCAAATATTCAAGAGTTCTCAATGAACATTATTAAATTAAGTCTCACCACCCCACTCCTGGAAGACAAACACTTCTTCCCTACTATTTGCAAGTGGGAGGATATAAAACAGCTGATGCTTATGCATCTAATTAAAAAAATACATTCATTATTTTATTTGTAAATGTTTATTTAATTTCCCAAAAGTGAAATCATGAAAATTATACTGTTTCATTCGAGACTTTATCCACCTCTTCAGCTCTTTGAAGCCTTAAAACAGCAAGCCTACAAATTCAGTGTCTGTATCCAGAGACTCAGCACTAATAGCTCTGTCTGGAACATCAATATCAAGAGACAGTAAGTGTCTCCAGAGTTTGGAGGAAGTCAGTAAAGGGCTTTTCTGGAGAGATAGAAAAGATTTCTATTATTTATTTTATAGAGATTAATAGGAGAGGAATATTATGAAAGCATAGTGTCTTGATTATCAGCATCTTCTCTCCAGCAGAAATCATTGCTGGTCATTTCAGAGCAAGACAATCTGTGCTGGGATAATTAACCTCCCAGAGAAGGTCTCACCCTCATCTTCAACAATTGTAAGYTGTTTAAGCACTGAAGCAAAAGGATTTCATATTTCTTCCAAGAAGTGTCATCATTAGCTATGATTATACTTACTGTTATGACTATTCATCATCACTTTAAAAAAATCACTTTTGTAAGCCTGCTATATTAGTGGGCAGGCAAATTTATCTAGTGCTTGAGTTTTCCACCAATTGACATAGATACTAACACTATGCAGGATCTTTCTTAAAACACCTACTGATTTTCTATTTTGGCTAAAGGACACAGTTGGGCAAGCGTCCCAAAACACATTAYTGTGCACAAAAGACCATCAGGAAGAGACAATACCCTAACTGTACTTTTGAAACTAGCAATGAGGAACACACTGCTGAGATGCAGCTACCCAAGKTCAATTGCCTTTTCTTTTTCCTATTTCAAGGTGATCCATTTTTAACCCAATTATCCATATAATATTTGGTGGTTATTACATCTTCTGTCAAGAACTATGAATTAACCACCATTGCTGTTCTCATTTATAGATTTGTGATTAATATTTCTGAATTTATAGTTTATAAGCATGTATTTCTACTTATATATTTTCTGTATTCAGAATCATGTAAGCCTAGAAGTGAAGCAGCATCTGTCAGTTAGTCTTCTCTCTCTGGATTTGCCCCTGCTAGTAAAACTATCGCCAATGCTGTGTCTTCTGGGATCTGGCCATATTATGCTGGATCGAGTCTGCGTCATGAAAGTGTAGTAAAAGTAAAACAAGCATGCTTTTCCTGTGGCTTTAAAACAATACAATTTAGGGGGCAAATTCTGATGTCTCGTTTGCAAGAACACAGGTTCCAAACTAGTATAGATGCACAAGTCTATCCCTTTAAGAGGTTCAGGCCACTAGACAGGCATCTATTTAAGCACTGTTTACTGTTTGTATATTTGACGCATATTGAAATGGATTATTCATTGTAGTCACTACAACTTTCCCTAAACCAGAATATCTTTTTTAAAACGTAGACCCATTTCTGATACAACTTCAGCACAACAAGTTGCTGGAAAAATGCAGGTGCAAAGTTTAATAATAATAGGAAAGGCATAAATTAACAGCTGAAACCAGGAATGGGAGACTCAGTGAGAGAGAGAGCATACTGCACTGCAATTTAATCAAAGGAATATTAATAGTTCACAGCGCAGTTTTTTGCCCAGTGGGCACTCCAGACTCAGAGAACTGAAGCTACTAAGGTATAGCTGATTATGCACATTTGAAAGCAACAACAGGCTCTTAATAACAAGTTCAGGTATTTAATTGAGTCTATTAATTTGACCCTTGAGAATCTAAGTCTTGCTGAAGAACAGCAGGAGTTTGGCTCACCTCAACATCAAGAAGTATTTAYTCACTATGTAGGTGTCATTCACAGATTCAAAGCCAAAAGTCAGCCACCCCTATACTGAAGCTATGTCAAAGTTTCTCCACACAGTGAATGCTATGGGGATTTAAGATATTCTTCCCATTCCATACTAGAAGAAATGTAAGACATTTCCCATCATTTTAAGCCAAAAATGTCAGAAAGATTATTCAGCACAGCTAATGCCATTGACAAGCTGAGCATTTGTCTACCATACACTACTTCTGGAGTCCTGTCAGCTCTACTTAGCCCTAACTTGTGTGAAAGACTTGAACTGGGCTATCCTACATACCAAGTCAACCTGTCAAACGTTAGGATATGATCATTCAGTTGTGAATTGTCTTCTTCTTTTTGACCAAAAACTGTATTATGTATTTGAAAAAAGCTTGCTTAATACAACTTTTGCGTGTTTCTATGATTGATTTAAATAATTTCACTTCCTCTGTCAAATCCTACCCTCATTTCTCCTTCATAGCAGTAGCATCCAAAACATTCTTCTCTCTTTTCCCCAGTCATGCAGAACCACAAGTACCTTCCCTTTTGTCCATGAATTCACCCATGCAAGCCAGCACACTGATCAAGTATGCTCACATATACTCCCTTATCATCTGAAGTATGCCCCCAGCTCAGGTCTCAAAAGTAGAGCTTTTAAATTAGGCAGAAGAACACATCTCTCACCTGCAGGGCCTGAACCTACAAACATGCTTTGGTCCTTGTCAAACTGCACAACAAGAGGACTCAACCACATTTATCAACACGAAAAAAAACAATGGAGTCTGTGTGATAACGGAAAGTTTAGAGGAACTGTGAGAAAAATGCACAGTACCAGAAGCCAGGCAGTAGATTAAAAGGGGACACAACCTGAATATCAAGAAAGAGGAAAAGCATCACAGGCCCTTTTCTTACCATCTTATTCCACGGTAATTTACTTGGCTCCTCATGTATCTGTTTTCTGCAAGTCTTCAGTTAGGTCTTTAATATGCTGTGTAGGGAATCTATAAATTCAAGATTGAAAATTTGACAGGCAGTAAACTACCAAAAGTCAAGTGTTGCTCTGCACATTGAAGACCATAAATTCTTCAATGACTTTAAAAACTTGACCCCAATTCACTTTTGAAAATAGGACCGATCTTTGTGTCGCTGAAGTCTTGCAGTCCCTAAAGCATCTTCCTAAGCTAGGTTAAGTGTAAGGCATTCATTAGATTAATATACATACAAATATTTTAAATGTTTTGTTTCGTTTTCATATCCAGTTAGTACAACTTTTATGTCATCTGAAATGCCCAAAAAGCAGGTATGCACAAGGTTGAAATAGTCTGATTCAAAATCTATTCCATATTGTTTGTGCAGGAGAGTTGTTCAGACAAATAACATCTGAGAATGTTTCTTTCTCTTCATATCATTTGACCTTAAAAGGAGCCGTATATTGTGTACCTTCTTTCTAATTGATTATAACTTGAAACTATGGAATGCCAAACAATACATGAAGAACAGCAAAGGAAATTCATTCATGATACAAATTTCCAAACAAATATTAATTCTGAGTAAAGTTAATTAAAATTTCAGAATCTGCCATCAATTTTATCCATGTTCAGTTGTAATTAGCTGATTAATTATGCATGACTAAATCATCTTATAACCACGGAGCAGGAGCAAATCCAAGTTGCAAGCCAGCTGAAATCTTATTTCTTTTCCTCAAATCAGAGCTGAACCTGAATGATTATTTTGACATTTTGTTGAAATGAACTGAAACAATTTCAGTCATGGCTACACCTGAACTAGAACTGAGATGAACAATTAACTAGCTCAGTTCTGTAATATGAGCTAAATTTGGTACTTCTCTATTTGTCCATTTTTAAGTTTTTCATCTCAATATAGAATGAATAAGAATGACCTTTTGATTTTTCAGCTAGTTGAGATGTGCATTATATAATCTTATTATAATCTATTATAATCTTCATTTACACTGCTATACAATATTTCCAGAGTGTCATGTTATGTAGCTTTTACTGTAATTTTATATGTACTGATGTAGTATCTTGAAGCATGAAAAAATTTTCTAAAGAAATGGTCCAGGACACTACATCTAAAATTCTGCAGAGGAGTTGCTAGATCTTTCTGTTTCTTTGTGCATTTAGGAAAAAATGTAGATATAAATAGTCAGAGTTGGGATGAGATTTGCTATTTGACATAGTTATGGATTTTGTTAAGAGTGAGGCTTTCTGAAATCTGTATATTTTTAGTCTCATTATTCTGACCATTTGTGTTGTACTGTAAACATACAGTATTATACATGTTATACAGATGCCAGGACTCCAAAGGTTTTACAAGCTAAATAAGCAGTGGAAGAGGCATTTAGTTTTAGCCTCTAAGATTTACACAATCCATGCAGATAAGTACTTTTTAAGGTACTTTATTAATAAAAGAAAAAGAAAAGATAGTGGAAAGCAAAGAATTTAGGCATCTGTTACATCTCATAGCTTAAATGTTTAACTGYAAAGAAACTTTGTCTTGCAATAAAGTTAGACATAAATAAACTTTGCTATACAAGTCATGCCCAAATTCTCTAGACTGGCAAGTTGTTCTTGGCATAGGGCCATAGAAGGTGATATAAAAATAGCTTTATGCCATTTTGCATTTTTGCATTTCCCCAAATCCTGTAACCAACAGGGAGACCAGCCCTCACCCCAGCCCTGAATGTCACCATATGTCACTCAGTTCATTGTGGTTCTATAAGGTTTCTGACTTTATTTCCTATAGGTATTTTCCTCAGGTACAGCAAATGTTAAAATGCCTGCAGGTGCTGAGGGAATAGGTCTCTGGATTTTAGAAACATCTTCAGAATCATAGTCTACAGCCTCTTTTGGATGAAAGGTGGCATAAAATTAACAGAAGGCTTGAATTTAAACTCGAGAAAGTACATGAGCAAAGTGGAGAGATTCTGAAGGTCATTGTGTTCATCTTTGATTTCAAAAGGAAAGGATTATAACCRTGGGTTATCTAACTCTATCGCCAACTGTATTAGTGAAACTGTGTTCCCTTAATTAAGAGGCACATATCTCATAATCCCTTTCTTCTACAGGAACATAAACTCTTGCTCATCTAAAAGACTTCATCTAGAAGGAAATGTGCATTGTTAGGGATGCATTGGCACTTCTATGTTACATGCTTAAGAAAGAATTAAGATTTTTTTCTTTCCTAGTCATTATTCCTATAATGTCCCTGATTCACTTTTGTGATGGTATGTATAGATGCGTAAATGGCATAATATTAGTTTAAGTGTCACAGGCATATGTTAGCTGGCAACTAGACACCAAAGTCAGAGGCATTATCAAAAGCACAAAAGAAGAGCACAAGTCTCAGTGAAAAAAAATAAAGTAATCTGGGCTTTTAAATGCTTCATATACTCATGGAAAATCCCCCCCTTCCACCTTCAGGCCTGCAAACCAGATCATTTTCAAACTTGAATGCAAGTTGCCATCTAAACCCACATTTAGATCAATAACAAAGTATAATATGAATCTGAGTACCCACCAACAGAAATCTGAATCTGAAAATGATGATTTTATCTTTTTTCTACTTTGATAATCCTTGATACAAAAAAGCCTTTATGCTGGGTTCCATTATGATCTAAAAGAGCACTTTTAGATCTTTGGATGGAAGAGAATATCTCAATGCCAGCCACTGTCATTGTCAATTGTTTTTATTGTCTGGAATTGTATGCTCAAATCCTGGCTCAGTCAAGTCAGCCTTTCTTCTTTCTGAGATACTTACTTGAGTGCACTGTGATTTACTACAAGTAGAGCTTTCAAACAAGGCCATATAATATAGGGCTGTTTTTAAAAGTGCCTATAAAAACAAATTCTTAATACTCCACGTGTTGGATGTAAGTATATTCATTTTATAATTTAGAATATGTTATTACTTTCAATGGCCAGTCCTCCAAACTTGCCTTCCAGTTTGCAAATTGCTAACAACAACAAAAATTCTGCAGAACAAATTCTGCTTTTAGTGGCAACTACACTGTTCTATAACATCTGGCTTGTTGCACAACTGTCACAATTTAGTAATTCCCTAGGCAATGTACATGAAAAGAGGGGACACAAATAACTGACTCAGCTCATCTGSTTTTGCAGTGTTAATAGAAACCACAGAGCCCAAGATTTGTTTTAGACTTTAATAACTGCACCTATCACCTTGATAAATATAGCAACAGACCTATTGCATAAGACAACAGGACTTCTACAAGTCACCTCTTAGAATAAGATTTCACTTTTAAAATTACATATATTAACAATATCATGACATTATAGGAAAGATAGTTTGCCAAAACTATCATACTTCCAGAAAAAGCTAGTCATTTCAGAATAAATTTATTAAATTATTTTGATACGGTGGCAGCAAGATAATYTGTGCCACAATAATAATTATTGTCATTATTCTCTTCTCACAGGACATCAGTCAGAGAACAATGTGTTAACTATTGCCTTGGGATCTTTAGTGTCATTTGCCAGGTACTGCCACCAATGTAAAGGTACTTCTTAACAAATATCACCAAATGCAACTGTCATAGCTCAAATGCCCACCTAAAGCCATGGTAACTAAGTATTGTCCCTCAATGTCATTAACAGGCAATAAATCCATTCCTAGAGATAATAAACTGATGTACAAGGCAAATAATAGTTTCTTATGGGAGAGAAGAACAAAGCATTAACTAGAAGCACGACATCCTTATACAAATAACAAATGACCACATAGCCTCACAGTCTCTTGAATAGCAGTTTTGCTTCAGTGACTCTGCTTACTCCCATAACCATGCAATGGATAAAGTTACTTTCATATTTCACTTAGGCAGGTCTGCAAGTGAATGGACAGTCCCAACATTGTGCCTACTTCAACTCCCACCCTACCACTGCTGTTTGTCAGGGTTCTGCATCTGCTCCAGATGTCTCAATGCTGTTGGTTCTAGTGCTATGACAGCATTTCTCATCTCACTGCTGTGCCCAGCTACCTCTTTCAGTGCTGCTGATATAGCATCAGATATGTCCTAATTCTACTAGAGCAATTCTAGTTCCACAAGTTCTGGAAAAGGGCTACATCCTGGTGCTCACCTCAGTTCATTCAGCCTTATCTTTGCATTATGGAAGTAGTCCAACAACAAAGAACTTCTACAACATCACCTTCCCAATTGGTTCTCCTAAGACACTGACCAGTAAGAACTCTTAGATGAAGTGAATCCTTTCTTAATAAGGAATACCTTATGTCCACTTTTTTTGTCATAAAATGCTTATCAAAGCAATAAGAATAATCAAAGCAAAACAACCCCAAAAGCTTAATCTGGCTCTTTCCATTACTTGGTGACAGATCCTACCCATATGAGATCCCTACCACAGAGTTACAGATTCATCTGGGGTCAGGGCTTAAATTCAGCATGAATTACCTATGACTTCAGTCTTCAGGAACAATGTAGTTCCCCCTGAATCTCAGCTTTCAATTATAACTAAACACTTCTAGCTGTCATGGTTATGGACCAAAACTTCAGTTCCTAAGTAGAGTGAAGCAAATACAGCAAGCATTGCAGGCATACTCAAGAACAGGAGGGAACTGCAGTTATTAACACAGAGGAGCTAAAGCTGAGGTCCACAAAGTTTCTTGAGATTTTCATCTCCTCCTTCAAGCACAGAGATTTTTCCACCCTCAAAAGCATCATCCAGCTGCCGTCTAAGCCTGAAAGTCCAAGATCTCACTGAACTTCAGCTCTGCAAGCCACATTGACACTACRTCTTCTGTACTGTCTCACAAACAGACAGCTCAAAGCTCTCAGCAGAAAGCCCTAAGGCAACATTTTCAAAATACAATCCCTTATTTAACTGTGCAGGAGGAGTGATAAAGTCTTCTCCTTAAGGTTATGCAGAGCTTCCTGCTTGATGGCTGTTTTCAAAGGCTTAGGTATGCAAATRTCCATGAAAATGGTCATGACACTTCGGGGCCATTAATAGTGCACACTCCTCTTCAGGAGAAAGGGAAGCAGCAGTTTTCTTCAGTTAGTTGTTACAATTACTGAACATAACACTACTCAGGAGAAAGAAGCAGAATCTGCAACTGTTATGTTTATTGAAGAGATAAGCCAAAATCATATCAAGAATTGATGCCTGTACATTCACACACCATGGTTTCTACTAAYAGAAAAAAAAATGTTTATGTCCTCATTTATAGTGCTTTAGACAAGTGTATCATATGAGTTAATCTGTTAAAACATCACTATGATGCAATGGGTGGAACTGATTTCTGTCATTTGTAAACCAGAGTTTTATACCTAGGTTTTATTCACTAGTTGATTCCAGTCCCTTCAGTCTCTAACACAGAAAATGAGAGAATTACAGTTGCTTCCCTAAGGTACTTGATAAGGTTCCCTGTAGGCACTGTAGGYGGGTTCCCTGAAATAATTAATACAGGTAGCAGAAGATATAGCACTACAGCTCAATTTATAAATCTGTGCTTTTTCCCTACAGTGAAGGCAATTGTATAGAAAAAACTTATCAGCAAGGCTTGACACTGTACCAGTTGTGCAGGAATGCCTTTCAAAATATATGACTATGCACAAGACACACAACATTTGTGGGACTGAAATGTGAAGTAGATTAGCTGTCGTTTGAACAGACTGTAGTCTTCCCTATATAAAGTCTCCTGGAAAGGACCAATTTCACTTATCAAAATTCTTCCAAAACCTCATGTGAAAGAATGTTATCTGAACAACTGCAACACTGTAGGGCCTAGGGTGCACTGTTTGGTTTAGACTGGGTGCAGCTCAGTTAAATATCTTCTCAAAGAAAGAGATGGATCTGAAAACTGGTCTGCTATTTCAGGGCTTGCACGATTGGCTTTTCCAGAGTTAGTCAGAAATTTCTAACAAATACAAAGTCTAATATTTTCAAAATACTTAAAAAAGAGACTGGCTGAACAACTCCTCTGCTACTTCAGTTCCTAAACTGTAAATCCACCAATGAACATCACCACCAGAGCCCACGCTCTCTTTCTGCCTTTCCTCTGTGGACAGTTTTGGCACAGTATGGTCAATTGGCGATATGAACATAGCCTGAAATTAAGCCTGAAACTAAGGATTACTTCCATGAGTGGATGCTCCTGGAGAACTCCTCAGACTGTTGAGCACTAAGAGCCATTATAAGAGACACAKACCTGTTGGACATTCACTGAGACAGACAGTTTGCCCCCATCCTCATCTCCTCCTGATGGTTCCAGTTGGTATTATAGAAGCCATGAGTAACAGGGCTGAAGGAAATCTTCCCATAGTATCACATGCCTCCAACAGCTTGTCTTCAGACCTGCTCAGAGGCAGCTCTTAAGCAAAGAAACTTCATAAGCAAATGGTTAAATAATGGTGCCAGGCCATTGGAGAACCAGAGGATGGAAAACAAGGAATGAGAGAATGCATGTCCCCCTTTCAAGATTAATGTTACAAGATAAAGCACTAAGAACAGAAAGCAAAATATACAGGTTAGGTGGCATTTCTTGGAAAAGGACTACTTCTGTATAACTCTGCTTGAGGAGATGGTGAGAAGAACGGAAAAGATGAAATCTCCTTAACCTAACCTGTCTTGGATGACTTCAGCACTTTGTTAGGGACTGGCTCTCTTCTGTTTGCAGAGCATGTAGGAGACTGGTATTCTGGTCCCTAACATGTCCTCCTTAGTGGAGAGAAATAACGGTAACAGCAACACATCAGTAGCCTGTCCAAAACCCAGTAGACTGCTCTGAGCAGCACTGTGGTACTGGAAGGACATGCTGATGGAAGGCAGGAAGCAGGGAGAACTTCCTATGGCAGGGATGATTTCTGGTACTAAAATTTAATGTGAGACCTTGTTCTGGGTTGCTCTTGAACATTGTTTCCCATAACATTTACGTAAAGGAATCTGAAGCCCCTACTTTCCCAGTGTTTAAATTCAAGATATCAAGTGTTCAAATATAGAAGTGGCATAAAGAACAAACAGAAATACAGGTGCCAAACTCCTTCAAGTTAAAGAAAACTTTCTGTAGGTGAACAGACCTATTTTTTGAGTATGAATGATAAAAACCTGGAAAAAGCCTGATACTGACTGTTTTAAGTTCTAGGAATTCTGGTGTACTTGGTTTGCTTGGACTGGCTGCTGCAGCCATCACCTAAAAAAATGGTGTGTGTTTTTTTTTAAATACAAATGAGGCAAGACTTGAAAATGGCATATTTTGCAAATTCTAGTTTCTCTCAATGAATATCTAAAAATGTATCTCATTTGTATGGTTTATGTCACATGGCCTCATATTGTCTTAATGCTCACATATTGCTATTTTCAAGTAATGTATAATTAGAATTACTAAACTGATCCCATATTAAGAAAATTATGTGGGTAGAGAATTTATTGTTACTCATTAGAACTCACTATGTTTCTAAATTACTAGGTAAAAGTAAGCTGAAGTAACTGTATTTCTAGAGGCTGATTACAGGTAAAAGTGTCAAAAATAGTGTATTTGTGTACACTATTACACAGTCAAGTGTATTAAGGAATTCCTGTCAACAGAAAGCACTGATACTGAGTTAATTTCAAAGCTCAATAGATGCCAAGAGTTTTCAACATTATCCTTTGCTACTTTTAAAACTGACAAAACAATTTGCAACAAACTGTGTTCACAGGACTTACCTAGTATTTTGGTTGAGTTTAGTGTTTATTTCAGGACCATCAGTGTGAAAAAATGTATCATTCTGTTTGAATCATAGCTATGTATTCATTTTTAGAAATAGCTGAATTTCACTTCATGACTGTCCACAGGCTGCATCATAAATTTAAGACTACACACTCCCCTCTTTCCACTGATCTCCCACAGATGCCAAAGGGAAGCTTGTACAGAGATCAAAGGAAGAATTTGGGCTCTATGTAGTAAAATAAAACTTTCAGTTGTTATTTTTTACATCACATTCAGAATCGCTGACTGGAAAATGWTCCCTTTGCTAGGATTGCTGCCACCCTTACTCTAGCCTCTTTTTCCTTCTGCATCCGTCTTTCTTTTCTCGGGCTTCTTTTTCTTCTCTCTGCACCTCTCTCGCAAATTCCAGTTCCCTCTGCCACACAGTGCAATGGTGGGTGTTGGAATGGCCATTGTAGGCATATAAAGTGCCACCATTAACCATGAGTACTTACACTTCAACCATTCAAAACTATTCCCAGACTTAGGACACTGCACTAGTGGCCCTCACTTTCCACRTAAGAGATGCAATATCTGAGTCATGCTTAGAACTCGTCCACCCCCAAAACCCCAACCTCCCCAAAGCACAAGTTCTTCAGAAAGCAAAAATCAGAACCAGGACACTTACTGACTACCCTGCCCAGATCAGACTGTAAACCAGGAATTCAGTATCTTGTCCACCAAAGTATTCAGCACCAGGTAGTTTCTGTCCCAGTGCCAGACACTGTAGGCAGAGATAGTTAATATGCCAACCCCAAGTGCCCCAAGCAAACTATTAGTGGTTAGAAATTATCTGAAGTTCAATAGCATGAAGTTCTACCTCCARTCCAAAATGGATTTAGATCTGTAAAGCCAGACAGAGGAGAGCAGGAGTTTTGGGTACAAGGGATCGAGTTATAATAAGGACCTCCTGAAGACTGCAGAATGGAGGAGGGGTCATCTGTCCCTATGCACCACAGCAGTAAGTTGAACTGTCCTGAAAAGTGGTGGGAAGAAGGATTTGAAAGCTCGGAACCCCTCTGCTTTGCTTGTCCCCTTATAGTAACAACAGTTTACAATTGCACAGACTATTTTGCATGAAAATTCCACTGTGCTTTAGTAACCCCTGTTTCTAAACAAGACACTTCTAAAAAGACCCTGTGAAGTACTGTCCCTATCCTCGCTTTTGAAACAGAAAAACTGGAAAGAAATGGTCTGCCCAACATCAATGTCCAAGCCCAGAGCATGTTCTGGAAATGCTGTCTTTTGAAATAAGCTGCCAGATCATGCATTCACTTACATTTCATGTATGTCTGAAGAGATTACAGTCTTTCATATTTTATGAGTTGAACAGTTCAGTCTTCCTAACTTTCTCAGCTGACCAAGAATTAGCCCTGCTACATCAGGAGCAAAGATTTCAGTACCAAAGCTACTACTCTGTCAATGCCCTCCTCAATCTAGAGTGTCAACAATGTTCTTACAATCCTTGGCACAAATTAGTGCAGGTAAAGCATTCCTCACTCTTGCAGTTAATAAGTGACTGAGAAAGACTATCAACTTATGCAGAAGGGATTGTTTGCAACTAACAGGACACATGTAGATGGAAGGGGAGCTTACTCAAAAGCACACTACTCCATCATTTTTTCTGAAAACCTCTACTCTCTCACTTGACATTTTTGCCAGTATTTCAGAAGATAATTCTAACAAATTAATCAAATGTCAAGAAAGTACTCAGGTTTGAGAATGGGGCAAGGGGTGTCAAACTGATAGGCCCAGGTTCTGAATTCTTCCGCTGATCCATAAGTTTTAGCATGGAAGGTAACTGTGCACCCTGCTCCAACAATATCGCTCTCTTGCTACTTTGAGAATGATATCAGAATTTTGCCTGGATGCCCACTATTTATTCACTACCCTTTCTGATTCTATGCACACCTGAGCACTAAGTTGGGACCACTCTAATAATTTTATAGATGACATCAAACATCAGCCATGTCATGTCATAGAATGAAAGAGAGGACTTTGGGATGCTCTGTATGTCTTCTTGCCACCAACCTGTCATAATGAATTTGCTTTAAAACAATCTGCTTTTCAACAACTTTAATTATATTACTTAATATAAGCTAGTTATTGAACCAGTGTTTCGTCTGAACAGCCATCACCTCCTTTCACCACCGCTCAGTGAACCTCAGCAAAATCTCAGCAAAAACACCATTAATAATCACCCTAATCATATTTTTTCCACTTTACAATTAGAAGAGATATATGGACCCAGACTTCACAATGTAGGGGTCAATGATCAAATCCCAGTGAATTCACTAGGAACAGGCCTAGATACTGTCCTCAGGGCTGTTACTTGCATTTCTCATTCAGAAAAGAAACTAATTCTACAACTTGGTTAGGTGAGAGAATCATAGAATCATAAACTTGGTAAGGTTGGAAGGGACCTCTGGAGATCATCTAGTCCAACCCTCAAGCAAGTAGCCCATATGGGGATCAAACCTATGACCTTGGCATCATTAGTACCATGCTCTAACCAACTGAGCTAAACCTAACCCCCAAGACAGAAAGGGAAAAGAGCCCGTGGTTACTCAGTCCCAGCCTAAATCAAGAACAGGAGTTAAGGGCTCTGATTTCCACTGTTAGCAGAAACACTTGAAGGGACAGTACACTGCTTAGGAATCAGTCTTAGAAACACCTCACTGATGCTTCTCTTGGGACCTTGCCCCTCCCAGCTCATCCACTTTACACCAGGTAGTGAAACTCAAGTAGGAGGCAACAAAGTCCTGACTGTCAAAGAGACACTACCCAAAAAGAGGAAATCAGGAAAGACACAGCTGCAAAACCACCCTCTCCCCATTTATGACTGAGCAGTAGCACCATGCTGAGCATGCCTGGAAGATGCAGGGCTACTGGATTATCATGATTCCTGCCCCACTGAATCCATTCCGGGGTGTCCAGTAGGGTTAATTCTAGCTGCACAGTAAGGCACACAGAGCAGGTTGACAGGGGCAAAGCCTGACAGCAGGWCTGTGTATAATGGACCATCTATTTCAAGTACAAAAAATATCAGAAAAGGGGGGAACATTTCAAAAAATTAAATGTATCAAAGTAATTCTAAAGATCATATCCTGTATCCGAAACGAAAGTGAAGATCTTAAGGAAAGTTTTGTTAATTTTTACACTGTCTCTTCAGACTTTTAGTGACATTTGTTTTGAGTAGTGTCAGGAGCTCCCAAAGTAACACTGTCACCCTTTATAAATGGGCATGCAGGATATTGTTATTAACTGTTTTCTATCAGGCCATTTGAGGAGATTTTTTTTTCAACACGTGTGATTTCAGTTAAACAACCTGTTGCTCTTTAAAGTTTTGTTATGATTAGCTGTTCTTCGCCTCAATATTGTTTCTAGATAACTTCAGCCAGAGAAAATACCTCTGAGCTATACAGAAATTTCTCCGTTTGGTCTGATCCTACATGTATCAGAAGCCAGCCTGCCCCCTATTTGGGGAGGGGAGGCGGAGGGGTCCCTCCGTGCAATTACGTCTACATTTGGCATGGCCGGCCGGGCTCAGCCTGCAATGCCCCCGGCTCACTCTCGCCTTGCCCCCTACCCCGCCCCGCTTCGCTACTTCTCCAGGTTTCTGAGCCYCTCAAGCCTAGCCCGGCGCTGCCCTGCGGGCTCCCCGCTGCCGCCGCGGGCACGGAAGCTGTTTGCCCCCGCACCCCCAGCTCGGGCGGGCTGGCCCCGGGGCCAGCGCTGCCCGCCCCGGCCCCCTCCCGGGCGCGCACTCACCTGCCCGCGGGCCCGCGCCCCGTTCACCTCGTCCCGCCGCCGGGGCTGCTCCTGCTGCCGCCAGCTCCTGCCCTCACTCCTGCTCTGGGCAGGGCGGCGGCAGCATCCCCCGCCGGCCCCCCAGCTGCCGCCGCCGCACTTGCAGCCTCACGGGAACCGGCGGCGAGGGGAGGAGGGGGTGTGGGGGAGAGCGAAACCCCTGGCCAGGGCCCCGGCCCAGCCCTGCCCGCCGCCTCCGGCACCCAGGCCCGCTC